>NC_079217.1:39399333-39686833 GCF_029633865.1 Lampris incognitus
GCGCTCAGGGAATTCATCGGGAAGGTGACATTCTACCACCGCTTCATTCCCCAAGCCGCCTTTATCATCCGGCCACTGTACGAGGCGCTGAAAGGCAAGTCCCCCAACCAGGCGGTCAACTGGACAGCAGAGCGGGACCGTGCGTTCACCGAGACTAAAGCTGCGCTCTCCCAGGCTACCCTGCTAGCGCATCCTTCACCTACAGCGCCTATTTCCATAACCACGGATGCATCGGACTATGCTGTTGGTGCGGTTCACGAGCAGTGGGTGGGGGGGGGCTTGGCAGCCTTTGGCCTTTTTCAGTCGCCAGCTTACACCCCGAGAGCGCAAGTATAGTACTTTTGACAGGGAACTCCTCGGTCTCTGGCTCGCCGTCCGGCATTTCCAGTTCCTGCTAGAGGGCCGCGAGTTTACTGCGTACGTGGACCACAAGCCCCTCACGTTTGCCATGTCCAAGACGGCCGAGCCATGGTCCGCTCGCCAGCAGCGACAACTCTCCTACATTTCGGAATTCACTACTGACATCCAGCACGTCGCTGGTAAGTCTAACCAGGTAGCTGACTGCCTCTCTAGGGCAGTGATTGGAGCGGTCCACCTAGGCCTGGACTATGCACAGATGGCCGCTGACCAGGCCACGGACCCGAGCATCGTCCGTCTCCGTACCTCCGACACGGGGCTCCGCCTGCAGGACGTTCCTTTCAGCGACACAGGTGTCACCCTCCTGTG
This sequence comes from Lampris incognitus, assembly GCF_029633865.1. Classification (NCBI taxonomy): domain Eukaryota; kingdom Metazoa; phylum Chordata; class Actinopteri; order Lampriformes; family Lampridae; genus Lampris; species Lampris incognitus. The sequence goes on from NC_079217.1 coordinate 39,400,060, forward strand.
TGAGGTCTCCACAGGACAGCCCAGGCCCATCGTCCCAGACAGCTGGAGACACCCCGTGTTTGAAGCTGTGCACGGCCTCTCTCATCCAGGCGGTAAGTCATCCGTGCGCCTGACCTCTACTAAGTTTGTGTGGGGGGGGGGCTTAAGAGAGATGTGAAAGCGTGGGCCGACTCGTGTGTTGCCTGTCAGCGGGCTAAGATACACCGCCACATTAAGGCGCCCCTGGAACGCTTCACAGTGCCGAAGAGATGATTTGACCATGTCCACGTCGACCTGGTTGGTCCCCTACCCCCCTCCCATGGGTTCACCTACCTCTTCACTGTGGTGGACAGGACTACGCGCTGGCCTGAAGCTGTTCCCCTGGCATCCACGACATCTGCTGATGTGGCTCGGGCTTTTATTGGGTCGTGGGTCTCACGTTTCGGTACGCCTTCCGACCTTTCATCTGACCGCGGGCCACAGTTTACCTCAGAGCTATGGAGTGCTGTGGGTGAGGCTCTGGGCGTCAAGCTTCACCGCACTACCGCCTACCACCCTCAAGCGAACGGCCTATGTGAGCGCTTCCACCGGTCCATGAAGGCTGCGCTTCGGGCTACTCTCAAGGACTGCAACTGGGTCGACAAGCTCCCATGGGTCATGCTGGGCCTGCGGACCGCCCCGAAGGAAGACCTACAAGCCTCCTCTGCGGAGCTGGTGTACGGCACGCTGCTGCGAGTCCCAGGCAATTTCATGCCCAACGCAACGCGTCCCTGGTCAGCTGTGGACCAACGAGCCTCCTTGCTGGACGGGGTCAGAGCTTTCACACCCGTCCCTACCGCCCTACACGGCGCTCCGGTGTCCCAGGTGCCCCCAGGTCTGCAGTCAGCGGACTACGTGTTCATCCGTCACGATGCACACCGCCCCCCTCTGCAACCCCCTTATGACGGCCCCTTCCGCGTCCTGGAACGGGGAACTAAGCACCTGGTGGTGGATTTTGGGGGCACAGCCGAGCATGTTTCAGTGGACCAAGTTAAACCCGCACACCTGGACTTGACGCAGCCGTTGGAGTTAGCCCAACCTCCTCGTCGCGGTCGTCCCCCGGCTCCGCCTCCTCCCCCCGTGGAGGCCCACGCTGCCTCTTCTGCTCCTCAGGCCGACGTCCACAGGCCCGCGTCAATGCCTCCCAGAGATACTCCGGCCCCTGTTACCCGGAGCCGCCGCGGACGGCCTGTCGTCCCCCCGCGCCTGCCTGACTTCGATTACTAGGGCGAATTCTGGGGGGGCTCATGTGGTGGACACGTATTGGGGATAGAATTCACCCCAGGAACTAAGGGTTAAGTCATGGTTGCCCTGGCAGGTTAATGCAGGGTTAAGTCATGGTTGTTCAGCCAGTTTTCTGATTATTCTTGCCGCCTCCGCTCAGTCGAGCTGTGGTTTTGTTGTCTCTCTGATTTACCATTGATTAAAGAAAGTTGCCTACACGGCTAAAGTGTGAACCTACGGTCTTCTCCGTTCCTTCGGCTCTACAGTTGCATTATTAAGGCTAGCGAATGTCGGTAAACAGCGTGACGTAGTGCTCTAACAGCAGGGGTCCCGAACCACTGGGGCCACGGACAGACACCTGGCCGCAAAGCATTTGCTACCGGGCCGCAAGGAATAGCCATCCATTTTCCGAACCGCTGATCCTGCTCTCAGGGTCGCGGGAGCCTATCCCAGCAGTCATTGGAGAGACACCCTGGACAGGTCGCCAGACTATCACACAGGGCCGACACACACTCACATTCATACCTAGGGTCAATTTAATACGGCCAATTCACCTGACCTACACGTGGGAGGAAACCGGAGCCCCCGAAGGCAACCCGCGCAGACAAGGGGAGAACATGCTAACTCCACACAGGACGACCCCCAAGGTTGGACTACCCCGGGGCTCGAACCCAGGACCTTCTTGCTGTGAGGTGACCGTGCTAACCACTGCGCCACCGTGTCGCCGCCGCAAGGAATATGATACACAATATTCAGATAAAAACCCGACCAGCGGCTGGACCGCGTAATGCTACAGGGCTTTTAATTTGAAACGGATACTTGACGTGTGTACAATGATGTAATTTTATCAAACATTCACGTGTTATTCGGCAAACCAATGGTAACTGACGTCATAACAGACGCACTCAATCAACACGCTAGCAGCTAGTTAGCTACCATGAGTACCGGTAAAAAGAAAAAAAAGTCGCTTGAGAGTTTCTTCAGAAGAGGTAGGGAAGATAAAAGGTCTAATGACGACGATAACAGCAACAACACCAAAAAGTCTCCTTCAGGAGGAAATACGACGAGTCGTACCTAAAATACGGCTTTATTGCGACCGGTGACTCGCATGCTCCGAGTCCCCTGTGTGTGATATGTGGAGACAAGCTGTCTAATGAGGCAATGAAGCCCTCAGAACTGCTTCGGCACCTTGAGTCCAAGCACCCCGCACTTAAAGACAAACCCGTGCAGTTCTCTGAGCGAGAACAACGCGAGCCAGCGGGACAGAAGCGCGTGATGAGAGCCGCCACCTCTGCACATGCTGCTGCTCTGAGAGCGTCGTACTTGGTGGCTAGCCGTGTTGCTAAGGCTAAGCAGCCTTTCACACTATCGGCGAAGAATCGATTCTGCCTGCTGCCAAGGGCATGTGCCGTGAACTGTTGGAGGAAGCTGCAGCTAACAAGGTGGCAAAGGTTCCTCTTTCAGCTACCAAAGGAGAATTGATGAAATTAGTGAGTTGCAATATTATGTTAATGCGAGGAAAATATGCGCTGCGTTTAATATCCAAACGTTACTTTAAATGTTATGATACCATTGACTTATAAGCCTAACCTATATTCCGGTCGTTATTAACCCACCCCACCCCTCCCCCGGTCCGCCAGAATATTGTCAGCAGGTTGGGGACCTCTACAGCAGTGTTTCTCAACCGGGGGTCCGCGGACCCCTAGTGGTCCGTGGTATAATTGAAAGTGGTCCGTGAAAATAAAATATCTTTAAAAAAAGATCCTATGACATTTATAGAAATAGGATTATTTTACTCAAATGTGACTGAGACCTTTATCTACCTAAACTATAAAGGGTAACAGGACTTTTTTCTCTAATTACATCTGTTTCACAAGTGTAATTTATTGTATTTTAATAAGAGATCTCGCTCCCGTTTGCATTGTTAAAAGTTACTGCATAAAAATTCTGTTGTTACATATATCTGAAAGTTACTGAATACATATTCTGTTTTGTTACATATATCTGAAAGTTACTGCATAAGAATTCTTTTTTGTTAGCTATATCTAAGTTACAACTGAAAGCTCTTATTTTTGCCCCAAAGAGTGAATAAATGCTATAATGCAATTTAAAATGCAGTTTCTACTGTTTCTATCAAATTGCAACCCCCCTCCCCCAAGATCAGGTGGAGGGGTCCTCAGGGTAGATCAAAATACGCAGGGGGTCCAGGACCCCAAAAAGGTTGAGAACCACTGCTCTACAGGATCCTGTGTGAGCCACGCCCCTCCACACTGCACCATTCACAGAGTACCAAGCTAGTGAAGGAGGACAAAATACTGTCTCCGCCATTGAAACTGTTAAAGACATTCCTTATTACGCTCTTTACAATGCTTTATCCTACTGGACTGAGTGTTTTATGAGAAAAAATTAATGAGGAAATATAATTTAGTACCAATGAAACCTATTTTCCAGCTTAAACTCACCTCCAAGTCCTCAAGTCTGTGTCACTGGAATGAAGAGGGACACACAAAAAAGGAAAAAAAAGTGTGCGTGTATATATATATATGTATGAGAGAGAGAGAGAGGGAGAGAAGAGAGGTGGGGGTGGAAAGATTGAACTGGAGAGTGAGTGAATTGAAAGTGGGCAGACTGATAGAAGCACCTGTGTGACAGCATCTAAGGTGCTGTGCCAATGCCGCAGGGCCCGATGACATCCCTCCTGTCATCCCTCGCTTTTCTCATTCCTCCATTCTTCCTCCCACCCATTCAAACTACTCCATCTCTCTCTCGCGCTCTCTCGCTCTCTCTTGCATGCAGATGTTTGCTAAAGTGGTTGCGTGAGCTTTTCCTCTCCTCTCCTTTTCTGTCATTTATTTTCTTTTCAGCTGCAAGACAGGAACGTGAGCTGGTTGGGGTGGGGGATGAGAGATGGGGAGGGGGGCTTAAAGAGGAATATGGTCTCTAGGTGGGATGAAGGAAGGAGAGGAGTGAAATATTTGCCTTTTTCAAAGAATGTCACACATGTGTTTACACTTTATGCCCACTCTCTGTAAATAGTTTCTCCTGTCGTGTGTGTGTGTGTGTGTGTGTGTGTGTGTGTGTGTGTGTGTGTGTGTGTGTGCGTCTGTGCGTGCGTGCGTGCATGTATTCCTGTGAACTTGCATGAAAGTACAAAGTGTGTGTGTGTGTGTGTGTGTGTGTGTGTGTGTGTGTGTGTGTGTGTGTGTGTGTGTGTGTGTGTGTGTGTGTGTGTGTGTGTGTGTGTGTGTTCGTACGTGAGAAAGAGAAAATCCAGGGACCAAATCCACACTTTGATCTCCTCTTCTTTTCCTTGTTGGACAAATATGTGGAATCAGGAGGAAGAAAGAGACCGTGGATGGACACGCACAGCCACCCATATGTATATTGGAGCTACCATTTTTTTCAATACTGTTATTACAACAACACTTTAAAGATTCATGAGGGACATTTGGAGACTGGGGCAATTTGGTCACCCTGTACAGTCTATTAGAGACAACACAACAACAAAGGACGCCGGCCTGGCGCTCACTTTAATGTTTCCTTCAGGCCAAGTCCACTGGCCACAGGCTTCCTTTTCAGAGGCTGTAAACAATGAAGTCCAACACACCGGACAGGAGGAACCTGTGCCTTCCAGTAACACACACACACATTTACACACCTGCACATTTGCTTCTCTATTAAAGCATGCCAGCCTGTAGATATGCGTGTCCTCATTGGGTTTAGTACAGTATGCATATAATGTTATTTGTGTGAAGGTCACATCTTCAATATCATGTCGTTTAACCTATGTATACCTATGAAGATTTGTTGTTCTTGCACCTGTCGTTTTAGCTATTAATGTTGTAGTAGCTGTTGGTAAAGGTTGTTCAATCATATCTACTAGCTAGCCAGGACAATATTGCTTCTTCTCTGGTCTGCTGTAATCTACCTTTTTCTTCCACATTTGGCCTCCACACTGAGGATGCAATTAAAGATTAATATGCAAATCAGTTTCCCTGGAGGGTCCTGGTCCCGACCATTACCACTGACTTCAACAATTACTAAACAGTTCATAATTTGGATATTCGTGTGTTAGTCTAAACACTTATATGCACCAGTCATGTAAAGTATCAAAAAGGACATGGGCTTGTGTATACATCTGTAGGATTTAACTTTAACATTTGGCAAATATTTGTCTGATAGTGTTAAGCAGCAGCTGTGTACCGGCAGGCAGCTGATGTTTTTAGAAAGAAAGAAAGCCACTTTATTTTTGTCAGCATACATGCAACCCAGCTGAACAAATGGGATAAAATAGAAATGAATAAAGTTATAAACAATTAAGTTATTAACTTAACTTCTAAGTTAATACCTTTATTTCTGATACTTTACTGTGTCACCCATTCCCACCCCTTAGTAAATCAACCGGAAGTTTACGGCGAAGTTATAACCGGAAGTTTGCAGTGCGCTTTTCGAGCGCAAGGGTTTTCTTGGCGCAGAAGGAGAGTTCCTTCGAGGTGAGTCCCGACGTTGAGCCACAAGTAAGTTGCCTAGTTTGCACCCCTGAATCGACGGAAGTGCCGTTCATCGTAATAGTTGCACGTCAAATGCCTCGGTAAGCTAAAGCTAGCTTCCCGGTTACATTTTGTTGGGTTTGTTGTTAGCAAAGAAGCTACTTCCTTGCCAAGCCGTTCTCGCATTTTACTGTGATTTTGTGAATGTCTTAAGTGTTTGAAGGGAAACGCTTTTGATGTTTAAAGAATAAGTTTCATAGTAATATTCGCCATGTTACTAAAAAGAGGGAAGAAACCCGGGAATTTCATGTAATAGGGAGACCATTACTCACGTTGTTAGATTAAATGGTTTGTGAGGCAGTTTTTTTATATATAAGAAATGGTGAACTACGAACTTTAGTTTTACTGTTACTGCTAAAAGCAATTCTAAAACTTATTGTGCTTGCTCAAATTGGTGAAATAGGTACTGTGTTTCTACAGAAAATTACAATTTTGGTTTTACTGAAAGAAAGGTTTGTAGGTTCAATGTTAATGTTCAAGAAGTGTTTATTTCTGATTGAAATATTGATTAAGCTGATGCAGTTTAAGTCTAATTTCATGTTGATATTTGTATCGTGTCAAAACATGCTAAGCATATATTTGGTTAGAACAAAATAATTCTAAAATTTGGAATTTGAACTAGAGAATCATTTTCAATATGCAAACTATTTGCACTTTGCAGAGCTTAGTTGATTTTATGATCTGGTGTGATGTTGTACAACAAAAGAGAATCATAAGAGAAACAGGAGGGAGATTAGGCATAAAGAACATAACAGAGACTATAAGCCTGTTTATAAATGCAGGTCAGGTCTTTCATTGAGTGAGAAGATCCGTGAGGACGAGCCAGAGATTCCAGTAGATGGTGAGCCACCCAGCTTGAGTCCCAGGAACCAGGATCTACATTGCCACTGACATGGTGGATGAACTGTCTGCTCTGTGGTAGGATTGTGCCAGTCACATAACTGGTGCCAACTCGAACACAAGTATAAAGAGTGCACTTTTGATTTACCGGACTCTTGACAGATTAGACCAACATTGATCTGAACTCAACAAGGTTGACTTTGACCAGACATTGACTTAGAAATCACTCGAACAGGTGGAGAAATTTCAAACAAGGACATTGATACCACCAAGGACAATTTTCTTTTGGGCCTCGTTTATTATTTTTCATATTAATGTAAATGTGTTTCATGTGCATTATTTTCTATATGCAAACTAAAGTTGCAAGTTACTAAATTCACTTGTGTTGTGGTTATTGCGCTACACTTAGAGAGACGTGTTTACTCAGGAGTGGGTTACATACAGGTTACAGTGAATGTATTCTCTGCATTTAATCCATCCTATTGTATAGGAGCATTGGGCAGCTGCAGCACCCAGGGACCAACTCCAGTTCTTCTTTCCATTGCCTTGCTCAGCGACACAGACAGGAGAATTAACCCTAACATGCATGTCTTTATGATGGTTGGAAGAAACCCATGCAGACATGGGGAGAACATACAAACTCCATAGAGAAAGAACATGGGACGGCCTGGGGTTCGAACCCAGGACCTTCTTGCTGTGAGGCAACAGTGCTAAACACTGGACTACCATGCTGCCCTAGTTTTGTGGAAAAGGTTGCCAATAATAATAGTTACACCTAAACGAGGTGTTGTTTTGACCACTGAATAGCAACATTTGTTGATTTTTAGTTATTATATTATTATCATGGACTGTAGGAGGAAACCAGAGCCCCCAGAGGAAACCCACGCAGACACGGGGAGAACATGCAAACTCCACGCAGAGGATGACCCGAGACAACCCCTAAGGTTGGACTACCCCAGGGCTCGAACCCAGGACCTTCTTGCTGTGAGGCAACCGCGCTAACCACTGTCCCACAGTCCAAAGACATGTAGATCAGGTGAATCGGTATTACTAAATTGTCCCTAGGTATGAATATGTATGTTTGTGTGTGTCGGCCCTGTGCTGAACTGGCGGCCTATCCAGGGTGTCTCCCTGCCTGCTGCCCAATGACTGCTGGGATAGGTTCCAGCATCTCCGCGACCCTTAGAGCAGGATAAGCAGTTCAGATAATGGATGGATGGATGGATGTTTGACTAACCAAAAGCCTGCAATTTCATTTATTTATCTCTTTACTTTTTACTTCATTTATTCATTTTTATTGTCTGTAGCCATGCTGGGTATATTGGGAGAAGGATACTAAATATGGAGCTGCCAGGGAAGAGGAAAAGAGGAAGGCCAAAGAGGAGGTTTATGGATGCGGTGAGGGAAGACATGCAGGTGGCTGGTGTGACAGAGGAAGATGCAGAAGACAGGAAGAAATGGAAACGGATGATCCACTGTGGTGACACCTAACAGGAGCAGCCAAAAGTAGAAGTAGTAGTAAATTGTCTGTAGCCATGGGACTATCCCAACAGTCAGACTTTTCAATCCTTCACGCACAGTTTGGTCTTGTTCCTGCTTAAGGTTTCTCTCTACACACACATACACTCACTGGCCACTTTATTAGGTACACCTTGCTAGTACCGGGTTGGACCCCCTTTTGCCTTCAGAACTGCCTTAATCCTTCGTGGCATAGATTCAACAAGGTACTGGAAACATTCCTCAGAGAGTTTGGTCCATATTGACATGATAGCATCACGCAGTTGCTGCAGATTTGTCGGCTGCACATCCATGATGCGAATCTCCCGGTCCACCACATCCCAAAGGTGCTCTATTGGATTGAGATCTGGTGACTGTGGAGGCCATTTGAGTATGGTGAACTCATTGTCATGTTCAAGAAACCAGTCTGAGATGATTCGAGCTTTATGACATGGCACGTTATCCTGCTGGAAGTAGCCATCAGAAGATGGGAACACTGTGGTCATAAAGGGATGGACATGGTCAGCAACAATACTCAGGTAGGCTGTGGCATTGACACGATGCTCAATTGGTACTAAGGGGCCCAAAGTGTGCCAAGAAAATATCCCCCACACCATTACACCACCACCACCAGCCTGAACCGTTGATACAAGGCAGGATGGATCCATGCTTTCATGTTGTTGACGCCAAATTCTGACCCTACCATCCGAATGTCGCAGCAGAAATCGAGACTCATCAGACCAGGCAACGTTTTTCCAATCTTCTATTGTCCAATTTTGGTGAGCCTGTGTGAATTGTAGCCTCAGTTTCCTGTTCTTAGCTGACAGGAGTGGCACCCGGTGTGGTCTTCTGCTGCTGTAGCCCATCTGCCTCAAGGTTCGACGTGTTGTGCGTTCAGAGATGCTCTTCTGCATGCCTCGGTTGTAATGAGTGGTTATTTGAGTTACTGTTGCCTTTCTATCAGCTCGAACCAGTCTGGCCATTCTCCTCTGACCTCTGGCATCAACAAGGCATTTTTGCCCACAGAACTGCCGCTCACTGGATATTTTCTCTTTTTCGGACCATTCTCTGTAAACCCTAGAGATGGTTGTGCGTGAAAATCCCAGTAGATCAGCATTTTCTGAAATACTCAGACCAGCCCGTCTGGCACCAACAACCATGCCACGTTCAAAGTCACTTAAATCACCTTTCTTCCCCATTCTGATGCTCGGTTTGAACTGCAGCAGATCGTCTTGACCATGTCTACATGCCTAAATGCATCGAGTTGCTGCCATGTGATTGGCTGATTAGAAATATGCGTTAACGAGCAGTTGGACAGGTGTGCCTAATAAAGTGGCCGGTGAGTGTATATACACACACACAAACGTGTGCATATGGGGAAAGGTTAATTGGGCACAAATGTTCTACAGTGTTGACCTGGACTTTCTTTGTGTGTTCTACTCCTGACAAACTCAGTACCACTGTAACCTGTCCCACACACACACACACACACACACACACACACACACACACACACACACACACAATCAGTTGATATGCCTGTGAGAAAACTAAGGATGGTGATGGTGAGAAAAGTGGTTTATTGGGTCAGGCAGACCCAAGCATAAAGAGCCCTATCTAACTAGGGTGAGATGACACAGGCTCTGCTGCCCCCGTCAAGAGTTATGGTGACCCTCCAGGCACTGCTCAGTCCCAAAACAAATGCTCATGTGGCTCGGTTCCTGCCTCTGTCCTGAGATACATGGGCATCATTATCCTTTCCAAATGCACAAATGAAACATTGAATAACTTAACTTTGATACAAAGGCGACATGTTGTGTATGTGATGGTGAGTGTGTATGAGTGATTGAGTGAGAGTGAGCGAGCGAGCGAGCAAAATGTTTAGTGGCTATGTGAAGCCTTTGAGGCTAATCAGCCGCCAGCTTGGCTTGTCTCAAGCAAAGAGTGACATCAGAAGATGTTGACATTTTGGCAGTGGAGGGTAGCTTACTGTTCCGTTTACAGCAGAAAGGTCACTTGAGGTTTTAGGTTGTCAAATTTACTCCTGTGTAATGTGAGTTTTAATGCAACCGTGTGTGTGTGTGTGTGTGTGTGTGTGTGTGAGTGTGAGTGTGAGAGCATGCACATCAGAAGATGCCGAAGGCAATGTGTTTGGCGTGTGCGTGTCCAACTCATCAGTTTTGTGCGAGGGAGAGTAGAGGAGTGGTGTAAACAGAGATGCTGGGACCACTGTGCTCAGCAAAAACAAGATACTAAGAACCCGCTCTCTCTCTCTCTCTCTTTCCCCCTCTCTCCCACGCACCAGAATGAAGAGAGCATCGTGCTTTGATGATATTATACTCACTTTGGAAGTCTTTCACAGGCTACTGGCATGTAAGAAACACAGACCCAGCTGGCTTTATACACCTTATTCCTCACCATATTTGGGTGGTTTAGTGAGTAAGCATGTCTCCGGTAAGGATTTCATCATTATGGGTCCTCTCCTGAGACCCTTCCTTTGTGTGTGTGTGTGTGTGGCGGATGAGAAAATATTCCAAATGGCTTTTGTGTCTGCATGTGCTTTCCTAATCATGCAATAATTGGCGGCAGGAAAATGGACTGTCAATCAGACTGTGTGCGTGCGTGCGTGCGTGCGAGAGACTCAACGTTCCAGTCTGACAATATTCCCATTTCAGCAGCTGCGCTGCACACATCCTGTGTGTGTGTATATACACACGTCAACATATTTAGTGTGTGTGTGAGTTGTGTGTGTTGTTTTTAAGTGTGTGTGAAGCGCCATCTGGGGAGCATTGGTCGTCAGATGGCGCGGTCGGAAAACATATGCGAGATAACAGGAATTCCTCTTGGAGATATGTCTGACCTCGCCCATATATAAACCAGGATCAAAAGCTAGAGGGCTGATGGTGTGACTGAAGTGCAAGCTGGGTGTGTTTCTTATTCAGCCTCTCAGCAGAGTTAATTTTGTCTCCAATTTTAGATTTTAACTGAATGAATTACTGAATTACAGTTTGCTTAAAATTCATTTTTCGTTTGTTAGGTTACTTTCCGTAATTAATTTCACGCAAATGTTCATCTTGTTTTTCTTGCAACATTAGAAGATGCTTATGAAGACAGAAAAAGCAGATAATATTGCGTATGCACATTTGCACTCAAACACAAAAGAAATTAGAAAATGCACGGATGATAGACACATTTATGTGTTTGAGCACGCAGGCAGTTCAGCAGGAAATGAATGTGACTCACCGGATGTGGACCACTGGAATAAGCTTGCCATTGGTGGCAACTAGTTCAGTCGGTATTCCTTCTGCTCACCATTTGCTGCTTTTTCCAGAGTGCCTGCACTGGCACAGCACCACAACCTAGTGTGGAGATATACCAGCTAGTTCTCCCAGAACGCACACACATGACAAGACTCATGACGTCCTGTTTGTTCAGCTCAGTGTGGCTGACTGTTTTATGCTTCTTACCGTCCGTCTGTTTTCCTATTTGCTGTCATGGTGGTTGTCAAGCTGCCTGGTGGACCAACTTAGTACCTGACACTAACATGATGCACTGACGGACTAACCATGATGTCTGATGACGACTGTTCAGTCATTTGTGTCTCGCTAAACACGAAAAACTCCCATTTTCTGCTTCTTATTTTTTTTTATTAGAAATTCTAGTTTTTCCCCATATCCCACCCTATTAACCCAATGGCATATTGCCGGAACTCTTGTCGAGTAACTCCCCTGGCTCACGTTTCCACAGAAAGGAGATATTCGTAACACCAGCTTCCTTTAAACTCGTGTCGGCTGCTCTCGCTATTTTACACGCTGAAGCCTCGCATGAATTGCATTACCTTCAGGCCGCAATGGAGACTTAGGGAGAATGCTTTCGGTTGCTTGGCTGCAGGCGCCCGGATGGGCCAGAGGGGTCGCTGGAGTCCCCAAACACCGATCTATATCCACTATCCCTCGGGTAAGGGTGGCCTAATGAATGCCTTACCCCGTGGACGCTCTGGCCGTGACCGGTCGGCTTTCTTTTTTTCTAAAAAAAATTTCCCCCTTTTTCTCCCCAATTGTATTTGGCCAGTTACCCCACTCTTCCAAGCTGTCCCGGTCTCTGCTCCACCCCCTCTGCCGATCTGGGGAGGGCTGCAGTCTACCACATGCCTCCTCTGATACACGTGGAGTCGCCAGCCGCTTCTTTTCACCTGACAGTGAGGAGTTTTACGAGGGGAATGTAGCGTGTGGGAGGCCCCCCCCCCTGAACAGCCGCCCCGACCGACCAGAGGAGGCACTAGTGCAGCGACCAGGACACATACCCACATCTGGCTTCCATCCTGCAGACACGGCCAATAGTGTCTGTTGGAACGCCCGACCAAGCCGGAGGTAACACGGGGATTTGAACCGCCGATCCCTGTGTTGGTAGGCAACGGGATGAACCCATTACACACACTACCCAGACGCCCCATTTTCTGCTTTCTTGTTTTAGTCTACCACATCACACATGTTGGATCTGTCTGTATGGACGCAGTAAGCAAATGGAAGATGGAAGAGTTCTGATGGGTTAGGGTTAAGGTTAGGAGGAGTAACTGATGTGAAGGTGCTGTGCGGGAGGGAGGGAGTGTTGCCACGGCTACTTTTTATCTCGTTTTTGGAGGAGGGACTTCGGTTCAAGCGGCTGTGTAGAGTTGTGTAAATGCAAGCAACCCATTGCTAAAAGCATTTTTTTTCCTTTCTCTTTTCTATTCTTTTCTTTCCTTTTGCAGCTATCCGTATCACCAAGCTTAAACGCTGGTGTTCCCTACACCGACTGGTGCCCTTTCGCTCAACCCTGTCTGGCTGTTGTCAGTCAGTCGCTTTTTGTTTTTATCTGTTGCCAATTGAATAAGCAAATACGAGATCAAAGGCATTCCGTGCAAATAGCAGCGATGAGCCTTTGACATACAGCCAGCATGTACTGCGTGTGTGTGTGGTGTGTCTACGTTGCATGTTAAAAACCACCTATGGCCTACACGTGTGTCAAGACAAAACCCCAGAGGTGTGTGCCAAGCCCACTGATGGAACGATAATGAAAACCATATTTGCATGAGGCTGTATGCATGTATGCATGTCACATTTTTAATATGGAAGTACTTTGTTTGCGGGTGTGCGGGCCACTCGGAGCATACGGTGAAGGTGCATGTGTGAATCGGAGTTGCTTGCTGCCCAGTGTCATGTGAACGGTTCACAGATTCGCATGTGACTTTGAACACGCAAGTGTCTGCGTTCCACTGGTGGTAAGCCAAGGAGGAGGCTTGTGAGAAAGGGCCCGTATGTGTTTGCATGGAAGTGCGTGAAACCAGCGAAACTGATGCTAAATTAGAAGAGGACAAGGCAGGGTAAAAATGTGTGTGTGTGTGTGTGTGTGTGTGTGTGTGTGTGTGTGTGTGTGTGTGTGTGCACGCGTGGGTGCAAGTGATCCGATCTGTGTGTGAACCGCCATCCTAATGAAATGTGAAAGCCCTCCAAGTCACCTCTGCCCCCTCCCTGTTGTATTGAACCCCTCCCCCATGCCTCGTCCTCTCTTTCGCTAACACATGGAGATACATGCCTATATTCACACACACACGCACACACACACAACCCATGTTAACATGGAAGCACTAGCGTGAAAAGTAGGGGGTGGTTGCCCCACTCTCTGTCTTCTCTCCGCTGTGAGGCAAGGCTCTCCCTGGGCATGTTGATAGTACAGCTGGCAGTCCCACAGCCTCCAGACACACACACACACACACACACACACACAGGCGTGCTAGGCAGTAGGTCAGGAAGCCGCTGGCATAAAGGATAGACGGCTCTGACACCAGCAGAGCAGACACTCACACAGCCTCACTGACACGCACTAGAGAGCATTATCAGGATAACAATGGCGTGTTGGGGAGGTGTCTGCGTGTCTATTTATGTGCCTGTAAGTGAGTGTGCATGTGTGTGGTGGGGGGACATCAGGATAAACATGGCGTGTTTCAGTGTGCATGCCCGTAATGTATAAACACGTTTATACTGCCTCTGTGCGCTCTTAAACAAAGTACAATGGCACCAAGGTTACCTTTGAAAGAAAAACTAAGTTTGTGAGTCTGTATGTATCTGTTTATGTGTATGTGTTTGTCTCTGTCTCCATCTAATTGCCTGAACAAATGTGTGTGTGTGTGTGTGTGTGTGTGTGTGTGTGTGTGTGTGTGTGTGTGTGTGTGTGTGTGTGTGTGTGTGTGTGTGTGTGTGTGTGTGTGTGTGTGTGTGCGGTAGAAATGAGTGATGTACCGTCAGTCCTGGATGAGCCACTCACATAAATGGTTGAGGTATGTGGAGAGAAGAAGGCAGTATGGTGAGTAACTAAGCTCGTGGGAGAAAACGAGAGGAAAGATAAGTCAAGCCTCACTTGTAAGAAAGATAACGAAGAAATTAGACGAAGAGTGTGAGAAACAGAAAGGGGGGGGCGGCTCCTGATAAATCAATCAGGGTGAGAAGGGTTAAGGGCTCTTTCCCGGACATTCTCAGGACATTCCCGGAAATTCCTGAGATGACAGCTGGGCTGCTGGTGTGATCCAGCACCACGGACCGATCAGGCCTGTGTACTGTTTGCATGTTTTGTTTTGTGTGTGTGTGTGTGTGTTTGTGTGTGTGTGTGTGTGTGTGTGTGTGTGTGTGTGTGTGTGTGTGTGTGTGTGCGCGCATATTGCATGATTGGGTGTGTGTGTTTGGTAATGTGGGATGAGGCAGAGCAAAATGTGGTGGTTCTGAGTTTTTATGTGCTTACTGACTTGACTTAGGTCTTTATCTCCCATGCACATGGAAAATGAGATGTTTTGAGTGTGTGTGTGTGTGGGGGGGGCGGCGCTTGGGTGTGGGTGTGTGGGCGTGTCTGTGTGTGTTTGGGCATGTGCATGAATGGGTGTGTTTGTGTGGTAAGGTGGGGTGA
Source organism: Lampris incognitus (assembly GCF_029633865.1). Taxonomy (NCBI): domain Eukaryota; kingdom Metazoa; phylum Chordata; class Actinopteri; order Lampriformes; family Lampridae; genus Lampris; species Lampris incognitus. The sequence goes on from NC_079217.1 coordinate 39,415,125, forward strand.
GCTGGAGTAAAACACGTACATAAGTTCTGAGTTTTTATGCGCTCACATTAGGTCTTTATCTCCCAGGCACATGGATTATACATAAGTGTGTGTGTGTGTGTGTGTGTGTGTGTGTGTGTGTGTGTGTGTGTGTGTATGTATATATATATATATATATATATTCCCATACCCACAGATGCACATGCAAGCACAAACACACATACACACTTACAGCTGTGTACCAGATGGGTCAGCAGTCCTCTAACTTGTGAATCATGCGATCTCTCGCAGCAGTTAAGTGTTGTTCAGACGCAGTAGCAAACAGCACATTTTCCATATTATCACCTCCTCCCTACTGCTCTTTCACCTCCACACCCGTGTCAGCATTTGTTATCCATGTCTCTTGAGGTTTCTCTCACTCTCCACTCCTTCATTTATCTATTTTTTGTCTCCTCTCTCTGAGATTGCCCATCTTACTGTCCGTTTCTGTCTTTCATTCATGATGTTTTCCATTTCTGCTTGTGTTCAGTTCAACGTATCGCAATGTAACGCAACGCAACGTAACGCAATGTAACGTAACGTAGCCTATCATAATGTAACTTAGCTCATTTCAGTTCAGTGCAGTGGGTGCTTCTGGATAACACTTCAACTAAATAAAAATAAATTGGGAAGAATGTTTTTACCTGTCTCTTGCCCATTAAATGACTCAATGTCTTTATTTTACTCTTAAGCTCTTCTTTATCAGTTTGCGTGTGCATCTGTTTGTTAAAGAGCATATCAGTATAAGAGTTCAAAGGATATGATAGCAATAATATTGCAGTCCTTTTGAACACTTCTCACTTGTCTTTGGACTCATGTCCTGTCATCGCCACGCCTCTTCTATGTGCTTTTCATCTGTGGTGCTCTTCTCTCTCCTCTGTCCTCCTGCCCTTCTTACACCAGGAAGTGAGCTTTTGGACTTCATGGCAAAACACCTCAGACACAAGTGTAGCTTTTGTTCATCGGTGACAACATCCTGTGGAGTCCATGGGGCAAATAAAGTCACCTTTGCCTACCCAATCAGTTGGATGTCCTGTAACACAAATATATATCTACTCCTGTATTTTCACAATGTGTGTCTGGTGTGTGTCTGTGAGAGTCTATAAACGGCCAAACTAAAGCACTTGGGGCCTTGATTCTTTTTGGAGGTTATTGGGGATGATCAGGGGCACCTATAAAAAATAGCAGAAAATTAAAATTATGCATAATTAATTATGCATAAATATGCAAAATATGCATTTTTCTAAAAATGGCTAAAAACCACTTTTCTCTGCATTTCAGATGATTCTGAGCATCTTTGATTTTTTCACCTATATAAAAAAAAATTTTCTGGGACAGAAATGTTTTGGCATTATGCAAAATAAATGCATTTTTGCAAAAATGCACTTATGATCCTCATTTTTTTTTGGAGGTGCTAGGTATTGTTCCAGAGAGGACCAGAAAAATAGCGGGAAATTAAAATAATTATGCATAATTATGCAAAATATGCATTTTCTAAAAAGGGCTAAAAACCACTTTTCTCTGCATTTCAGATGATCCTGAGCATTTGGGGGGAGGGAGTTGGAGTGGGGGAGGGGTGAACCACTTTTCTCGGCATTTCAGATGATTCTGAGCATTTGGGGGGGAGGGAGTTGGAGTGGGGGGGGGGTTTAGGGGCAGGGGGAAGGCAGTTAGCTGGCAGGATAAAGAGGAGGGAGATTTAGATGGGTGGATAACCAAACTGCTACATTGTAGCGGGGTTCTTCTAGTACAGCATATATATGCATCTGAATAGTGACTACTGACCCACATTTTTCATGACCCAAACCCCAAAAACTGAAAGAAAAAAAAGTGTATATATATATATTAGGGGTCAACCGATATGTTTTTTTCAGGGCCTACGATAACCAATATTTGGGGCGGATATTCAGTTGCAGTGAATGTAAAAAAAAATTTGTGCCAAAATTTACAGCAACACAAACCCCAACACAAGGCTGCCTTTAAATGAACATATGTTTTATTGAATTTTGTGTAACACAGAAAATATTTGAAAAAATAGTTTGTGATGTTCAAGGCAGTAGATAACAATCTGAGTGGAATTCTTTTTTTAAGTAAAAATAAATAACTTCCAAAACATGAAAATGGAATGAATTAAACAGCATGGACAGCAGGCAGTAAACGATCAAACTGAATAATTATAATATTAAAATAATTCCACATAAATTGGTTAAAGTGCTCCCAGGCTTTGACTGAACTGAATGGAAAACTGTACATTAGTGTCGTTATTTTCCCTTTCTCTTCTCTTTGAAGTGATAGTTCAGGTTTTTTGAAGTGGGGTTGTATGAGGTACTTATCAATAGTCAGTGTATTACCTTCAGTAGATGGGAGTCTGTGCGCTCCCAGGTTGGAGATTCAGCAGGAGTAGCCGGCATGGAAGTAGAGGAATTGGACGCAGACAAAACCCTCCCATGTGGAACTACATTCTCTCAACCACAGAATGTCTGTATTCCTTCGCATAAGTGCACCTATACAGTGCACGTTATTACGCCGCACATCAGCAGAAACAGATGGATGTTCTGCGGTTGAGAGAATGTAGTTATGGAGTTAATGTTATGTCGGCCGATAGCCGATGTTTGGGGCCAATATTGCATTGCAGTAAATGTAAAAAATGTGCCAAAATGTACAGCAACACAAACTCCAACACAAGGCTGCCTCTAAATGAATATAGTATGTTTAATAGAAAATATTTGGAAAAAAAATAAAAATGAAGTGCATGATGTTCAAGGCAGTACCTGACAATCTAATGTTCAGTGATTGCTGCATTTATTGAAGTGTCTAATAGATTTTACTCCTGATAATGCTGTAGTTATGCTTTTGAACATACACCCTGACCATTGTTGCTTGCTGTTTTTCTATAAGTTTCCCCTTTCTCCTCTTCTCACATCTCTCCTCTTCATGTGATTGTTTCAGAATCTTTTTTCTGTATGTAAGGAAATAATAAACATTTTCAATATGCAATTAGAAAAAAAATCAGCTGGCCAGTAAAAATATGACGATAAAGATAATATGAAAAATATCTAACCCGATATTCGGCCAGACCGATAATCAGTCGATCCCTAATATATCTATCTATCTATATATAGATAGATATATAGATATCGTTTTTTGTTTTGTTTTTTCGGAAACCATCAATGGTGTAGATAAAAGTGCTCAACAAATGAGGAGTGGCGTGGATACAAAAATGTGTGTGTGTGTGTGTGTGTGTGTGTGTAATGGAAAAATACAAACTTATACAGGTATTTTTCCATTACAGTATGTATGTATGTATGTATATTTGAGTATCACCAATGGCATCTACTTATACATAACCATATTAGCTATTTAGAAAACTAAGACTAGTGTATTTGCATAACTTGTTATTCAAAAGTCATGGGGTTTTGTTTGTGACACAATGTAAAACAAATACACATTCTAAGAAATGTAGTGGTCTATTCCATTGCCTACCAACACGGGGATCGCCGGTTGGAATTTCCAGCTTGGTCTGGTGTCCCTACAGACACAATTGACCATGTCTACAGGCGGGAAGCCGGATGTAGGTATGTGTCCTGGTCGCTGCACTAGCATCTCTGGTCAGTTGGGGCACCTGTTCAGGGGGGAGGGGGAACTGGGGGGAATAGCGTGATCCTCCCACGTGCTACATTCCCTTGGCAAAGTGCCTCACTGTCAGGTAAAAAGAAGCGGCTCGCAACTCTACATATATCGCAGGAGGCATGTGGTAGTCTGCAGCAATCCCCGGATTGGCAGAGGGAGTGGAGCAGCGACCAGGACAGCTCAGAAGAGTGGGGTAATTGGACGGGTGCAATTGGGGAGAAAAAGGGGGGGTGGAGGGGGAATGAATTATCTGACCAGGAAGAGGAGAGAAGAGGGATACACTGGTCATCTGGGAGTGTTTAGGGTGAGGAAGCAGCAACGTGTCGACAGTTATTATCTACAGATTACACACATCACCACCAACAACTACGCTATATCGCACAACCCAACTACTATTTTCTCTCTCTCTCGCTGTCTCTCTCTCTCTCGCTGTTGCGCTTTTACTCTTCTCTCTTTGGAGCAGAAGAGTGTGATGAAGAGGCTGGAGGGGCTTCCTCAGCTTAGTCCCGAGGAAAAGGCAGACCTGAACAGAGAACTCAGGTTGGAGGAGTTGACTCTAGCTGTTGGTCAGATGGCTTCAGGTATTCTCTGATATATTGGTATTCTCTCCTCAGATCAAGAAAAACCATTGTACAGGGTAGACCATGGTGTGGCGGTTTATTCCATTGCCTACCAACCCGGAGATCGCCAGTTTGAATCCCCGTGTTACCTTCGGCTTGGTTGGGCATCCCTACAGACACCATTGGCCATGTCTGCAGGTGGGAAGCCGGATGTGGCTATATGTCCTGGTCACTGCACTAGCGTCTCCTCCGGTCGGTTGGGGCGCCTATTCGGGGTGGAAGGGGAACTGGGGGGATAGCGTGATCCTCCCAAGTGCTACGTCCCCCTGGTGAAACTCCTCACTCAGATGAAAAGAAGCGGCTGGCGACTCCACATGTATCAAAGGAGACGTGGTAGTTTGCAGCCCTCCCCGGATCGGCAGTTGGGGTGGAGCAGCAACTGGGATGGCTCGGAAGAGTGGAGTAATTGGCCGGGTACAATTGGAGAGAAAAAGGGGGGAATATCCAAAAAAAAGAAGCATTTTAGAGGGTGGACCATGGCTATTTGTTTTCAGTACTTAAGAATTTTTGCTTTGGCAACCATTTTGTATCATGGTTGGGGTTATACAGTGTTTCTGAGTGTTTGGTGAGGGTTGAGCCAGCCAACTCTGTGCAGAGAGGGATAAGATAGGGTTGTCCCATCTCAGGGCAGCTTTGCAGTCTGGCTATTGAGCCTCTGCTGTGCAAGCTGAGAAGCTGTCTCAGTGGGCTTTCACTGTCAGGCACACAACACAACTTACCTTTGATAGTTTCTGCCTACACGGATGATTTAAATGTGTTTTTCAGGGATCGGGGATGTGGAGGCACTACAGGACAATCTAGGCTTATATTAGAAGGCTTCATCAGCAAAAGTAATTTGGGCAAAGAGTGAGGCCTGCTTACAAGTAGGATAGTGGAGAGAGAGAGAGGGCAGCACCCAGTCTGCCTGTCGGTCTGCAGTGGCGGAGAAGAGGGATGAATGTGTTGGGAGTGTTTTTTGGTACAGAGGATTATCAGAGGCAGAATTGGGAGGGTGTGATGGAGAAAGTATGTGCCAAGTTGTCTAAATGGAAATGCTTGCTACCCCAGCTGTCATATAAGGGTCGAGTTTTGGTAGCCAATAACTTGGTTCCCTCGATGCTGTGGCACAGACTGATTATTCTACCTCCACCAAGAGGCCTGATTGAAGATGTTCAGTGGGCCATAGTAGACTTTTTCTGGTTGGGGCAGCACTGGATCTGAGCCCCTGCCTTATATTTGCCAGTAGAAAAAGGAGGACAGGGTCTTGTTGACATTACCTCTCAAGTGATGGCCTTTACGCTGAAGACCGCACAGAGACTGCTTTACTCCTGTGGTGTGCGGCGGCTAGACCCAACCAAGCTCATCCTACAGACAGCTGGTCATCTGGAATACAGTAAGCCACTGTTTCTGCTGAGGCTGGAGGAGGCAGATCTCACAAGCCTGTTGCCTTTCTTTGCCTCTGTCCTGGATCCATGGAAGATCCTGAAGGCCTCTAGGGAGTCTGCTGCTATGGCTGGTCTGTGGCTGTTTGAGGAGCCACTGTTTTGCAACAGCTTCATTCGGAAGCCAGACCCTGTCCTCAGCCAGCATAAGATCTTCTGTGAAGGAGGCCAGATGTGTGAAGCTGGGACATCTGCTGGTGCCCGCGGGGACCCTGCAACAATGCACCAAAATCAGACCTAGGTTGTTGGGTCATATTATTGAGGAGATGTGTGTGTGTGTTGCATTCAGAGTACCTGAGGACATTTATGATGGAGAACCATGAGCTAACTGGCCAGTGAGCAGAGGATGTGAACTATAGCTTTCCACAGTTGACTGTCTCTCCTAATGTGGGGGAATGGCAGGAGTTGGAGGGCTGATTCCTTTCTTTCACAACCCCACGGCTGGGTAAGTTTGAGGACCTGGGGGAAAAAAAGGCAACTTACATCCTGTGTGTGAAGGTGTGGCACTTGCAGTATCTGCAGCCCATCAAAGTGTCGAGGTGGTTTTGGCCCAGGCTCTTCCCCGAAAAGCTACTGGCGGTCCCTGTATAAACTGACATATAAATGACAAAGTGTTCCTGATTCCTGAAGCTACCGGTTGAAAAACAGTCAGCTGACCTCCAGTGGAAGATTGAGCATGGAGCGATAGCCACGAACAGACATGGAGCACACCTGGATCCTGATCACAGGGAGGTGTATCTTTTTTGTTCAAGGTGTGAAACTAACGCATTTATCTGTCCAGTGTCCTCAGTTGGTGGGTGCGTTTGAATTGTTAAGGGGTTGGTTTTTGGGCTCGGGGGAGGCTTTTTCTTTTCAATTATTTGTACATGGTCCCAAATACCTAGCCAGGAAGAAAAGTATGCACACACTTATGAATTTCATATCAGCTACTGCCAAATTAGCCATCTGGCTGAGCCGTAAGAACCGGGCCTGGGTGGTGGGCTGTGTGGACTCTGTGCAGGTTCTTACAGGAGTGCTGAAGGCTCGGCTCAGGGTGGAGCATGCCTACTACAAAATGATAGACAATCTAGAGCAAGGGTGGGCAATCTTATCCAGAAAGGGCCAGTGTGGGTGAAGATTTTTGTTCCAAACAAGAAATTACACATGTGATCCCACTAATCAACCAGTAGCGTCTTTGCTGAGGAACTTGATTAGGAGGCACAGGTGTGTAATTGCTTGTTTGGGAAAAAAAGAAAAAACCTTCACCTATACTGGCCCTTTCTGGATAAGATTGCCCACCCCTGATCTAGAGGCTCTCAGCCTTAAATGGGCAATAGGGGGAGTATTATGCTCAGTGGGAGATGGTGAAGACCTGGTTTTCTTTTTCTAATTTGCATAATAAGGGAAAGTCCCAGCTGTATTGTTGGCTTATGTTTTATTTATTTGGAGGGTTTTGTTTTTTGTTTTTTGCTTGCACTATTGTTGATGTCCTTTTGTCTGTATACCAATTGTAGTGTTTAGTAAAGGGTTTTGTAAAATCAGATCTCTCTCGCTCACTCCTATCTATCTATCTATCTATCTATCTATCTATCTATCTATCTATCTATCTATCTATCTATCTATCTATCTATCTATCTATCTATCTATCTATCTATCTATCTATCTATCTATCTATCTATCTCTTGCACAGGAACTGGTTAGATGTTTGTCAGTTCATATTCAAGGGCACATATGATTGGAAAGATGTGGGCCAGATCTCATTCGGTGCACTTGCAGACCCATGGGATTTGAAGCACATTCTAGGTCTGTGACTTCACTCTGCATATCAGAGGAAACTGCCGATGATCTGTGACGTCCGTTAAGAGAGGTGTCAGGTCAGTAAAATGAGAGACCAAAATGTAAACATCCAAGTATGTTAAGCATTAAAATGTGTTATTGCCATAACTAAATGCCAGGCTTAGCCCTCTGGACTCATAGCCTATGGACCCACAGTCTTTAATGGTGTATTTCAAAGGACACATAAGTGGACAAGGGCTTCGAGGTGTATTAAAAAGGAGCAATGAGGCAGCCTTTGTGTCAGTATGTGTTGTAGATAAAAATGAAGATGTTTTAAAATCACACGCACAGGGTGATTCATGACTACTTCACTGCAATAAAACGCCATCTGCATTTAAACTCATTCATAAACATTAGTTTTGTGAACACAAAGCATACTTTGCTTCCCTTTTTAGTTTACATATCAGGCAGTCCCTTGATGTCACTCTTAACTGTTGTCACAGATGCCATGAACTGTGGGCAGTATTCGGTGCCGTACATCTTCTGCAAATGGTGATAACACTGATAATGATGGTGCGGTTGGCAAATGTATAGACTTGACAAAAGTCTGCAAATATGGCTTCCAAAGTCCACATAAGAGCCCTCATGCACATTCTGCAGTAGGACAGCACAAAGCCCTCACACACCTAGAGGGAATGTGCCACAAAGCTTACAAATCCACTAGTATGCCGAATGACATTTGGCCCATGAGTCCACAGGGCTCCGTGGAGGATTTAGCTTAGGTGAAGCATTGCTTCACTGGCAGTGTTAAAAATGACTCATAATCCATAACTGTCTAATCAATGATTTATAGTCTTCAAGTGAGTTACATTTGCTAGCTATGTGTTGAAATTTCTCTTTCACTGAAGTCTCTTTTGATAATCTAAGGATAGTGTTGTTTTGCACAGTAAATTGTTTTTAACTGCTGCACTGTGTTGGTTTCACAGGGGAAATACTCATTTTGAAATGATATATGTTAAGTTTATGTTAATGTGTTTGTGAAGTTTTTTTGTGGTGAAGTGCATTTCATGTGGTGTATTTCCACATACACCCTCTCTCTCTCTCTCTCACTCACACACACACACATAGACAAATCATCTCACTATGCCCAGCTCATTTCAGTTTACAGCTCATTCCTGACACTCATAACCCCCTGATTGCATAACTCTTGTGGTTGCCATGTGAAACCTATCACATGCAGAACTATGCACAGAAAGATTCTGTGTGTGTGTGTGTGTGTGTTGATGGGGGGGGGGTGATCTGTACCCTGTCGGGCGAACATAGAGACAGAGGGGAAGCAACGCATGAATTCTATGTCCTGGCAACGAAGTTTTCCTGTCAACATTGCTGTATCTGTGCATGTGTGTGTGTGTTTGTGGTGTGTGTGTGTGTGTGTGTGTGTGTGTGTGTGTGTGTGTGTGTTTCCAGTCAGGAAATGGAGTGTCATTTGTTCTTTGCCCCCCTTACCATCCTTACTTTCCACCTCTCCATCACCCAGTATCTTCCCCCCAACCAACCACCCACACACACACTATAGCATACCTGCAGAGCACCCACCAACTCTCGCATTAATTCTATCTTCTGTTTGTTCTTCTGATGTCTTTGTATGCCTGTCACGTGGAATGATAGATGGACAGCAGGGAAGGAGGACAAGGAAACATAATGTGAAATGATAAGTAGAAGAGTATCACAGCCCAGCAAGGGAGGGGAGAGAGAGCAAGAGAGAGAGGGGGAGAGAGAGTGAGAAAGAGAGAGAGGGACAGACAGAGGAAAAGAGGTGCTACGTGAGAAAAGAAGAAAAGAGAGATGGGGTGGGGAAATGCAGAAGACAGTTGGGGATGCTGGTAGAAATCATAAGAAAGAGAGATTTATGGGGGTGTTTATGAAGGTCAGTGGTGAGTAGGCATGGCAGTGTGACATAATGGGCCAAAGGGGTGGGCTATGTAAGAGATGACCCCATGTAATATGAACATGCTGATCTGATTACACAGTTGCTAACTGTAATCCCATAAAGTAACTTCTGGATCATATCAGTTACATTAGTCATGTTAACTGGAAAGATTAAAATAAACAACAACAAAACATACAAACAGATAAGTATTTAAACACACATTTCCGATATTTTGTTTCTCTCCAAATAAAATAGAGTTGAGCTTCAGTTTAAGTTGTGTTTCTGCTCATTGATGGTTATATTAGATAGACAAGTAGCGCAGCACGCCCCGTGAATCATTTCATGTGTATTCAGTCAGCAGTTATGTCAGCATGAAGATTGCCAGCCCAGCTAGTTAATGTTTGAAAAAAAATCTCACCTATGCAATCTGATAGTCACTATTTTTAAACTAGATAAGTACAGGAACATGACCGCCTCGGTGCTGTAAACCTGCCAAGAGCTAAAACAGGGACGCTGTCAGAACCAGAACCAACAGCAGAATCACAGAAAAGCCTCGACTCATGCACTCTGTCCACATAGTCTTTTGAACTTTCACTCATTTATTTAAACATTCAGATGGACTAACTCATATTATCCTTGCATGCACCCTTTAAGTCAGATGACATGAGATGCCACGCGTTTCCTTTCCTCAGTTGGGAAAACGAGAGTTAAGAGTCTTGTGTGTTGAGTGAATGGGCCAGAGTGTCACTGGGCAAAGTCTGGTGGAGAAAGGAAACTGTCCGAGACCTCCCACTAGGAGAAAAAGACAGAACACACACACACAGACACACACACAGGTCAGTTTGTCTTGGGATCTTAACTATACACATACATAAGGAGAGGCCGGGAACAGCAAATACAGCAAATAGCTCACAGAGAAACCGTGAACAGAAACGTATCAAAACACTAAGAACACAACAAACCACAGGGGAAAATAACAGCTTTTACCAACCAACAAATATTACTGATAGTATTAACAATGCCAATACTAATAGATATACTAATACCAACACTAATGCTAATATTAGTGTTAATTACTCATTATTAATACTACTTACTAACAGTAATGCTATTTAAAAGAAATATAAATACTAATAGTAATACTGGTAATTATGCTAATATTCAAATCGAAAAATTATTTTTAACATTGTTATTGTTGTATTACTGTTAATGGTAATAGTAGTTGTTATGTATAACACGTGTAATATTTGTAGTAGAAGTTGTAGTGGTGGGGCGTCTGGATAGCGTAGCGGTCTATTCCATTGCCTACCAACACAGGGACCGCCGGTTCGAATCCCTGTATTACCGCCGGCTTGGTCGGGCGTCCCTACAGACACAGTTGGCCGTGTCTGTGGGTGGGAAGCCGGACGTGGTCGCTGCACTAGCGCCTCCTCTGGTCGGTTGGGGCCCCTGTTCAAGGGGGAGGGGAAACTGGGGGAATAGCGTGATCCTCCCACATGCTATGTCTCCCCCTGGTGAAACTCCTCACTGTCAGGTGAAAAGAAGCGGCTGGCGACTCCACATGTATAGGAGGAGGCATGTGGTAGTCTGCAGCCCTCCCCAGATCAGCAGAGGGGGTGGAGCAGCGACCGGATGGCTCAGAGAGTGGGTTGATTGGCCATGTACAATTGGGGAGAATAAGGGGGGGGAATTCCCCACCCCCAAAAAAAGCTGTAGTGATAATAGTGTCAGTAGTATCCCTAGAGTATTGATAAAACAGAAAGGGGACACTGGGATAGCACTGCACGCAGAGGCACATGAAGTATTTTTCCCCCAGACTTCACCACAGAACAATATTTTCACATGCATCACAACGTGAGTCCTACAGAGCCCTGGAAGTGGAGAATGAATAGACCTGTCATACACACAGCAGGAAGACCCAAGCACATCACTCACACAGACGGACAGAGAGAGAGAGAGAGAGAGAGAGAGAGAGAGAGAGAGAGAGAGAGAGAGAGAGAGAGAGAGAGAGAGAGAGAGAGAGAGAGAGAGAGAGAGAGAGAGAGAGAGAGAGAGAGAGAGAGAGAGAGAGAGAGAGAGAGAGTAAGGATGATGCAGAGCTGGCGCTGTCACAAATGGTGAGAAGCCAAGTAGTAGTCAAGTCAGTTTTATTTGTATAGCCCAATATCACAAATGACAAATTTATTTAAATTTATTTGTTTATTTATTTGAATAGTGTTGTACTTGGAGTTGTAGTAGGTAGCAATAGTGGCAGTACTGGTAGTAGCAGTAGCACTAATGGTGGTAGTAGTAGTAGTAGCAGTGATGGTATTAGTAGTCGTAGTAGTAGCAGTAGTAGTAGCAGCGATGGTGGTAGTAGCAGTAGTTGTAGTAGCAGCAGTAGTTGTAGTAGTAGCAGCAGTCTTAGTAGCAGTAGTAATAGTAGCAGCGGTCTTAGTAGCAGTAGTAGTAGTAGTAATAGCGGTAGTAGTAGCAATAGTAGTAGTAGCGGTAGTAGTAGCAGTAGTGGTAGTAGTAGCAGCAGCAATAGTAGTAATCGCAGAAGGAGTAATATTGTATCAGTCATAGCAGTAGGACTATTAATAATAATACTACTGTGATGACTGTTACTGTGGATATTGTAACTACATGCTAGGGTAATAGCAGTAATAGTCAAATCAGTAGGAGTCAGCAAAAATTATACTACTAATAGTAACAGTAGTAGCGGCAGTAAAAGAAGTGGTGGTAGTGATAGTACTATTATTAGTAGTAATAGTAGTAGTGGTGGAACTACTTTCTTAAGAGTCCAGAGAAAGCTTTTCTCACTGATTTGATCCTGGCAAATGTTCCTAACAAATATAATCTGCTGCTGCTGTTGTTGTTGTTGTTGTCTATTATAATGACAGTGGGGACCTCTGTGCAGTTGCTGCTATGACAGGTAACACGGTCACACAAACAAAAGTAAAATCTGAAGCACTTTGTCGAGCAGGGTTTTCTACATGATTTGCTTTGTTTTGGTGGAGCGAGAATAGATCTTATCCCTGAAGAAACAGTCTGGGCTTTTATTTTTAGGATATTTTTCCTCAAATGTTGAATAAATATGGACCATTATGTAGGTGCGGAGTGGAGGGGCAAGATATTTCCTGGTTTACACCTGAGAGTTCAGGTATGAGCGTGACATTTCCTGAGCTGGGGTGGGAGATTCATAATAAGCCAGAGTGAAGTCGGCAGTGATTAGTTTCTGTAAAAACTACTATTCATTTCTTTTGGGATGGGAACAAATGATATACGCTTCAGTAGACAAACGTGTTTGCTCAATCTGACTGTCGAAATTGAAAGCTAGAAAATCTGATAAAGACAAACTGTGGCATATTTCGCCATTTGCCAAAATGTAGTGCTGTTTCCTGTCTGCTTGATGGACTGTTTAATGAAGTTTCATCTGTCTTTTTCAGCATGTTAACCATATTTATTGGCATTTCCAACATCTGAGCTCCAGCGCTTTGTAGTATGGCCAAGTGCAGCAGTACAATGAGGCTGATTCAATACATGATGAATTATTCAGTATCTACCATCTGATTCCCTCCAGCTTCCCAGTTTTCGAGTATCGTCCTATTCAGCGGCACAATGAATCGAGTCAATGCATTCAGTATGTGAGATTTATTCTTGATTCATACTGAAGTCGAGCTCGAAAACGATTCATTCTAACACGACAGCTTCGTTCATTTTGCCCACCACTCAATTTGTGGTCGACTCAACTGGGGAGGTGCGATGCTGTTCTGACCCCGTTAGACTGCTAAAGGGACTGTGCGCCTGCTGTTTCACGTGGTCTTGAAGCAGGAAATATGGATTGCTTCCAGGGATGGGTAACGTGATTCTATTCGTCAACCAATAGTCATTGCTAAGGACCTTGTAGACTCAGGTGTGTAACTGCTTGGTTGGAACAAAGACCTGCACCCACACCCACCCTTTCTGGATCATGTTGCCCACCCCTGGAAGTAAATCGTCAAATATTGGTGGACAGTAACTTTCATGTTTTATGTTTTTCTGTGCTGCCACTTTTTTGGCCAAGTCTCCCTCCAAAGAGAGATTTTTAATGTGAGTGGGACTTACCTGGTTGAATAAAGCTGGAGTAAAATAAAGTAGTGATAGTAGTAGTAGTAGTAGTAGTACTGTATGAGTACATAATGCTCCATGTTGATGCTACTTCCAAATAGAGTGGCGCAACAAATGATTTAAGCTTTTTAACAAAGCTAAGGTGAACATTTTGACAGGTAAAGTTTGAGAAAAAAAAAGGGGGGTTTCAGGGGTTGAATTCCTCTCTCCCCCAAAGTGAAGAAGAGGAGATGGGAGATATCTGAGGCATTCCAGCCCATCAAGACCTGCTGGTCTGGTTTCCGTAGGGTCATTAAAATTCCTCCCCTCTTCCCTTTCTCCTCTCCTCTCCTCACTTCACTTCGCTTCACTTCTCCAGCCCCCCCTGCGACATGTTGGCTCATGTCCACCTGTACCGTCTCGCTCCCCTCTCTCACGTCTCCATACCCCCACCCCCACCTCCACTCTCTCTGTTATCTCCCTGCAGCAGGGCAGGCTGCTCCCACTGCGCCACTAAGACAGGCACGTTTCACCCCATTATTGTCTCTCTCAGTGTTCACGTGCTCTTAAAAATAACACGCACAAAACTTCTCGCTGTCATTTTTACGACATCAAGGTTCGAGATTGAGTCAGATGGGGGACGACGGGATGCCTGCGTGTGGCGTTTACCTCGGCACAAACAAACAAACGGAATTTTGATGAGCGTCAGACAATAAGACACCAAAGATAATTGTGTTCACACCAGCTTAATTAACTGGATCTACTACAGTGTATTACAAAATAGAGAAGAGGTGGGGGGGGAGAAGGACCTTAATGACAGCCGTACGGCTTAGTGTGGATCTGCTGCTGTGCATCGCCAGCTGTCCCTGATATGTGGAAACAGATATGCCCGGATCTGCAAATATGCTGTACAGATGTTCCCGCTCAAATACAAAATGAATGTGAAATAAGGATCTCAATTAAGTTGTTTTATTACTGTAGCTAGATTTAAACAGCCATTGATTGTCTCAGTCTATTTCTTGCCCCGTTTCCTTTTTTCTTCATCTTATCTCTCTGTCCCTTGTGCCTCCTCTCCCTCTCTCCAGTCAGCCATGTAAAGCTGCTCGCTCTGGCCTGTCACTTTTGCTCAACTCTAGGGTGATGAAGCAAACAAAAGAAAAAGTCAAACCTGCCTACACCCTTTAACATTGACTTTTACTAACCACCACCACCCCCACCCCCACCAACAACAACAACAAACCAGCTATGACAAAAACTAAAATACAGACTGGCAACATAAAATCAGTAGGCCTGCAAACAGTGTATTCAATACAGGAAAACAAAAAGCACCATTAAACTTACAGTGATGAAGATCTGTATGTAAGCTAGTCTCTCATGGCTCCACCTAACGTCTACGCCTATCTCTGCAGCGTCAGAGCCATGTGGAAGAGAGAGGCTGGTTTAAAACACTACATTATAACTAAATGTCCTTATTGATACTTTCCATTGGCACATTTAAGACAATAGCTAATCCACAAACATACAGTTTAATGCATGTGTCTGTACTTTACATTGTACATTTTTCTCATTCAGCAGACATTTTCATCCAAAACAATTTACAAGAGAGCCGGCGATTAGATGTGTTCTCGTGCCCGTCTATAAACATCTGAGAGCAGTGGAGAGCGATCACATCATTTCCGAGCGTGCGTGTCATGTCATGTCATGTCATGTGAAACTGGTGCAAGTGGGAATGAGTAGAAAACCAATATGACAGGAGATTCACGTTACAAACTGGGCGGATAAACTGCATCACGGTGCCGAGGGAGGGTATCGTAGTACCCCAGTGTCAGTCAGCAGGATAAAGAAAAGTGATGGCCCTCAAATTTAAATCTAATCAGAATCATTTATAGACCACCAATGAAATATGCCAACAAAAAATATCTGTAATATCTGTGCATGTGTACATGGCTCTCAAACTTAAATTATAATGCAGGCTGGGAAGACACAGATTGTAAGGTTTTATCCACTACCTTATCTTTAAAAAAAAAACAACCTTATTGACAAAAGTCAGCAAAATGTAACACGACTTTTTCTTACAGAGGTCCTGTGCTGCTAACTTTAAGCATGAAAACTGCCAGTTGTTTGTGGTGGCAGGATGTTGGAGAGACTTTGAAAGATGCAAGGCTTTTTGGGGAAATCTCAAAACCTGACCTGCTAAGCACACACACACACACACACACACACACACACACACACACACACACACACACACACACACACACACATACACACAACACAGCTTTACAAAACCTTCTATGTTAATCGGCCATAGTGGGCCCCCAAGAGTTAGAGCTGGCCTTTGATCAGCTCACATTGTGAATGCTCACACAGTGACCTGTGTGTGTGGGGGGGCGGGGGGATCCTACCCAAGTGCCGGATATTGGTCCGTTACTTCCTCCCCTCATTTCTATGACCTGAAGAACCAGAGCCAAAGAGTCTTTTGTTTGGCTGACCCTCAACCTCTCCTCTCTCCATCTCCATCTCCTCCTTCCCCCTCTTTTTTTCATTCCTTCCTTTTTTCTCTCTCCCCTTGAACCTCAAACATACTCTGATGCCAAACTCTTGGAATTGATCATCAAAGTCCCCACAAAGGCGCGAACACACACAAAGCAGACACAAACACATGCACGCAGGTACGTGCATGTGTGCGCACACACACATACACATTCCTGTCATGTTGCCACAGTGGAGGAGTTCCCCCAATATCATGCCTAGAATCGGTGTGTGTGAGTAGGTCATTCGCACCTTTAGGGCTCTGCTCAGGCAGATTGGATGTGACAATGAGACAGTTCCCTTTAAAGGTTAAGGTATCGTCAGCAAGCTGCATGAGAGTAGTGAAAGGCAACATGCATTAATGCATAATGCACAGTGGCCTGAGAGGAGAGGAGAAGGTAAACACCTCTCGCTGGTGATTCACATTAGTGAACAATATCCGCACCTAACCAGAAATTATCATACCATGGAATTATATTCACTGATCATGTATTCTATTCAACAGTTTTTAGGTGATCAGCATCAGCGTGATACCACTTGGTATAATGTGCTTAAAAAAATGTCTTGTATTTTTCATATAGGTCAGAAAAAAAATGCAAGAAAAAACAAGTCAAATCATGTCACCAATACAAAACTTGGTATACTGAGTTAAGGTGAGTTGCCCTCCCTCAACATACCTGGCTGCAAGGTCACACAGTAAATATCGTTGTACATTGTACACTATACAACATGTGACTGAATCATAAAAATGTAGAGAGGTATAAAGTTTCATTGTGTACAAAACTCCATAACGGTGTGCATACTTTGATTTCAAATATGCACACATACACACACACACACACACACACTTGCCTGATGACACGCATATATATACATATGCATGTGCAGATCACACCATATGCACAATCCCGTGCACATATATACAACGCATACAAAAGCATGTGGGTCCCTCGACATATTCACTAGCATAGTACATACAACAAAGGTAATTTGGTGCAATATATGTGTGACTTTAACAACATGCTCTCCGTATGACTTTTTCTCCTCTCAGGTTGCACGTGTATAGGTGTTCAAATGCAAATGAATAAACAAAAACAAAAAAACTAGATTGGTGTGCATCGGGAGTAAAAAAGGAGAAAAATGTAAGCGACAGAGAGAAAGGGGCAGAGGGAGAGGCAATGACAGTGAAAGAGACAGAAGGAGGTAAGGGTGAGGGAAAGAAAAAGATAGAGGAAGAGGGAGCACCGGCCCCTCAGTGATCCCCAGCAGTGTTGAGGAGAGAGTGAATAGATGTGAGGAATTCCTGCTGCTGCTTTAAAGAGAGGAAAGGAACCTCTTAATGGGCCAGCGCCACTACAGAGTGTCCCCTACAGCACTGTGCACCATTAGACTAAAACCCTCCATTCAACCGTTTTAGTCACTACCTCAAATACGGTTACATCACCCCACTGCAGACAATTGCTTTCTATTTTTAATTTTGCCGTTGGCTGGTTATTTTGACAGACAAATGACATTGTCCTCCATGAGTACAAACAGTCCCATGACACCACAGGCCAAAACATTCCAACCATGTTTTTTTTGTGTGTGTGTTTTTTTGGCCATACATGATCTTGAATACTTCGAGGTATGTTTGAATAATAATGACCTTGCCATGCAAAAAAAACAAAAAACTTCCCCCTTAGGTTGCATTCTTTTTTCTTTGTTACGTTTAAATACTGTATCTAGCAATAAGAAATGTAGTACGTCTTCCATGGGAAGAAAATGTTTTGTGACCCTCAGACAAAATCGTTTAAACTATTTCCTCAAATACCTCCGGGCCTGTTTGTTTGCATACTGTTAGTGACCTGGATAACTCTCGCAGATCAACTTTATTATTATCATTATAATTATCATTGTTTTTGTGAAACAACAGAGGACACCTTGAACCATCTTATCCTGTGTGGCCACGTGGACGTGGCCAGCTAGCTTAGACCTTTTCAGATAGATGCAAACTTGCTACTGATGTTCCTTTACAAAAAAACAAACACACACACACACACACACACACACACACACACACACACACACACACACACACACACACACACACACACACTCATACCTAGAGACAATTTAGAATGGCCAGTTCACCTGACCTGCATGTCTTCGGACTGTGGGAGGAAACCGGAGCCCCCGGAAGAAACCCACGCAGACATGGGGAGAACATGCAAACTCCACACAGAGGAAGACACGGGACGACCCCCAAGGTTGAACTACCTCAGGGCTCGAAACCAGGACCTTCTTGCTGTGAGACGACCGTGCTAACCACTGCGCCACCGTGCCGCCCTCTGTATAAATCAATCCTTGTGTAAATATCTGAAAATTGTTGTGTTGTAATGTTGTTATTCTATGTTAAGTACACTGAGAGCCACGAAACCAGAGTCAAATTCCATGTATGTGCAAGCCTACATGGCCAATAAACACGAGTCTGATTGTCACAATTTACACATCATGTCTGTTCTTTATTGTGCTGTATACAATTATGAACTCAAATGTAACTGTGAAAATGTTACTTAACTCAAAAAAGGAAACTTCGATTTGTTTAAAAATGTTCTGCCGCTCTGGTGGCCGAGCGGACTAAACCGCCGTTCTTGCGGTCTGCTCGTCATGTGGCTGGGAGGTTCGCATCCCAGACTCCCCGTAATCGGTCACGGGCACAGCGTCCACGGGGTATGGCATTCATTAAGCCACCCTTACGGCCACCCTTACCCGAGGGATACTGGGAGTAGATCGGTGTAGTGTTCGAGGACTTGTCGTTCTCCAGCGACCCCTCTGGCCCATCCGTGCGCCTGCAGCCAAGCAACCGAAAACTTTCTCCCTACGCCTCCTTCGCGGCCTGAAGGTAATGCAATCCATGCGAGGCCTCAGCGTGTAAAATAGCAAGAGCAGCCGACACGAGTTTGCAGGAAGATGGTGTTCTTGTGGAAATGTGAGCCAGGGGAGTTATTCAACAAGAGTTCCAGCCATATGCCATTGGGTTAATCGGGTGAGATAAGGGGAAAAACTAGAAATAAATGTATATTAAAAAAAAAAATTCTGTCAATTGGTTCCACGCCCCTGTGTTAAGTAACTTAACTCATTAGTATGTGCTCATGGAATTAAAATGGACATAACACAGTTGTGTGGATCCCCTTGATGGAACATTTTTTAAGTAAATCCAACATTTTACTTTTTTAAAGTGTATAAATCAGCACAACTAAACTTTCCCACAACTCTATGTCATTATATGTATGTCATTATGGCAAATATGCCTTGGAAATGCACAGAAGATGCACTTTTTTTTTCAAGAACACGTTTTGTTACCAGAGGTCTCTGAGGTAGTTAAGAAGCTCCTCGGTTACAAGGTGTCGGGTGTGGATGAGGTTCGCCCTGAGATGCTGAAGGCTCTGGACATTGTTGGGCTGTCTTGGCTGACACACCTCTTCAGTGTCACATGGAGGTCAGGGACAGTACCTGTGGAGTGGCAGACTGGGGTGGTGGTTCCCACATTTAAAAAAGGGAACTGGATGGTGTGCTCCAATCATTGGGGCATCACACTGCTCAGCCTCCCTGGAAAGTTTACTCCAGGGTGCTGGAAAGGATGCTCCTACCGATTGTCGAACCTCAGATCCAAGAGGAACAATGCGGATTCCGTCCTGGCCGTGGAACAACAGGCCAACTCTTTACCCCTGCGGAAGTGCTGAGGGAGGCATGGGAGTTTGACCAGCCAGTCTACATGTGCTTTGTGGACTTGGAGAAGGCTTATGACCGTGTGCCCCGGGGCACTCTTTGGGGGATACTGTGGGAATATGGGTTACTGGGGCAGTTGCTAAAAGCCATCTGGTGCTTGTATAACCAAAGTGAGAGCTGTGTCCGCATTCTCGGCACAAAGTCAAACACGTTTTCGGTGGGTGTCGGACTCCACCAAGGTTGTCCCTTGTCTCCAATTCTGTTTGTGATGTTCATGGACTGGATCTCAAGGCGCAGCCAAGGTGAGGAGTGTGTCCGTTTTGGGAACCTTAGAATTGCATCTCTGCCCTTTGCAGATGTTTTGTTGGCTTCATCAGAACACGACCTCCAGCACGCACTGGGATGGTTTGCAGCTGAGTGTGAAATTGTTGGGATGAGAGTCAGCACCTCCAAGTCTGAGGCCATGGTTCTCTACCCGAAAATGGTGGATCATTCCCTCCGGGTTGGGGACGAGTTGTCTCAAGTGAAGGAGTTCAAGTATCTCAGGGTCTTGTTCACAAGTGAGGGTAGAATGGAGCGGGAGATTGACAGGCAGATTGGTGCAGCATCAGCAGTAATGCAGACGTTGTGATGAAGAGGGAGCTGAGCCAGAAGGCAAAGCTCTCAATTTACCAGTCAACCCTCACCTATGGTCACAAGCTTTGGGTAGTGAAGTGACCGAAACATTGAGATCGTGGATGCAAGCAGCTGAAATGATTTCCCTCCGTAGGGTGTCTGGGCTCAGCCTTAGAGATAGGGTGAGGAGCTCAAGCATCCAGAGGGAGCTTGGAGTAGAGCCAGTGCTCCTTCGCGTCGAAAGGAGCCAGTTGATGTGGTTCGGGCATCTGATTAGGATGCCTCCTGGGCGCCTTCCTTTGGCGGTTTTCCGGGCATGTCTAACTGGGAGGAGACCCTGGGGTAGACCCAGAACTCGCTGGAGGGACTACATGTCCAATCTGGCCTGGGAACGTCTTGGGATCCCCCAGGAGGAGCTGGAGGACGTTGCTGGGGAGAGGGACGTCTGGAGTGCCCTATATATACGTAGCTTGCTGCCACCACGACTTGACCCCGGAGAAGCGGCTGAAGATGAGATGAGATGAGATAATAATAATAATAATAATAATAATAATAATAGTAATAATAATAATAATAATTTAAATAAAAAAACCAAAGGATGTAAAAAGTCTGCTGTTTGCTTTTAATTATGCTATTTGAGTTTAGGACATAGATCCCTCACTATCTCATTATCATATGAAAACAATGGAAAAAATACCTTTGCAGCTCAAAGGCTGTACTATAGAGAAGTAGAGCCATGTTGTTGTTGTTTTTTTGGGGTTTTTTTTAAGCATAGCAACAACCCAGACTGTGTCTCTGACTCATGATGAGATAAGGCAGATAGCCTAGCTAACTATCATAGGTGCTGGGAGGTAAACATATCTGAGACTTTGGTCATTAAAAAGCAAACACTCTCAGGCACCTATAGGGACCCATCTATCATCAAAGGCAGCATGACAATGCACACTACACAGTCGTGTAAAATCTGGAGATTTGCCTGCTATAATTCATATAATAGAGACAAAATCACTGGCCATAACAACAGTAATTATGCTGCCAGGCTTTCTTTGCTGTTTATGGCACCGACAGGCTTGACTGCTAATCTAAAACCCATTACCTCAGTAAAATGTATTTTCACGTTTCCATCCCACAGAATTGTTTTGTGTGTGAAACAGGCGTGCCAAGACTGACATACTGCCACCAGTGTTAACTGGGCTGTATCGTGTTTTGTGCTGTGTGCACAGAAATGTTAAGATAAGACGAAGACCCCGGGACCTTGTGTTTTCATTCCTAAAAAGCTTAAATCATATGCCCATTCATGAATATTCTCTTTCTAGACTATTTTTTTTCTTCTTTCTGAAATCTGTACCCTAAGGAAGGATGAGAAGACCAGCAGGGGAGACATGACGAGTGCCTTTTCAGCCAAATGAGCTGCAGTAAAAGCCCATGTGTTGGCAAGCATCTGCCCTGTAGTACCAGCCTGGAAGAAACATGGGAAACATGGCATCTCCACCAGCACTGGGGGCACTGTTGAACAGGAAACTAGGATTATTTGCCTGTAAGGAAAGGAGAGAGATTTACTGCAAACCAACCAATATCACATTACTTATAATAGTAAGCATGCAACATTTCACTTGAAATAACAGCTTTCTCCCACATCATGAGTAGTGTGCCCCTAAACCTTTGTTTGTACAGGGGCCTGTATATCTGTTGATCTTCATATAATGATACACACACACACACACACACACACACACACACGTATATATATATATATATATATATATATATATATATATATGAATTTGACTCCCTGTGATGTAGGATATAATGTGATCACAGACCAGACAGATTGCAAGGATGACTGATATAAGGGGAAGATGGTCTATCCACCTCCAGGCATCTGCTTTGCTGACTTCTAAGTAGCAAATGGGGCTAAAACGGATTCATACTACAAAGCACAAAAGTTAAGGTTACGAGGAGCAGTTGTTACTTCTTTGTTCCTTGTAAAAAAAAAGTATACATAAACTTCAGAGGGAAACGATCTTGACTCTTTTGCTAATTCTTGATTTCATGTGGACGATTAGAGGAAATTCCAACTAACCTCTCATCCTGACACACCCATGAAACGACTTACTCCTTGTTTCATGCATGGCCTACAAATCTCTCAAGGGTTTTTGCAAGACAGACGACAAAATGCAAACTTGATCTGGCAGGTATCCGTTTTATAGGCTGTCCACATGGACGAGTTAGAACTTGCACAGCAGCACGCTGTTCAAGTCAACCGGCTGGGGAGGAATGTCGGAGTCTCGCTTGGTATGTAACCACGCAATCCCTCTCTCAGGTACGTCAGCAGTTCCCTGGCTGAAACAACAGGTGATGCTTGGTTTGTAATTTCTACATCACTATCATCTGTGGAACTGCTTTGATATGTAATCATTGTTTGACAGTTGATACTTATGTTAACTGCTTGCCCTATCAATTTAGTCTGTGACATACAGCACTGATTCTCAGTCAGGTCCTCAAGTACCATACTGCTGGCATTGCTGGTTTTCTGTTTTTCCGGGCAATTTATTACATTTACCTGTTGTTCCAGTTATTCCCGACTCCCATCAGGAATGTTTTACACCTGGAAAAACAGGTGAATGTAATGAACTATGTACAAGAAGCAGTACAAGTCGTACCTGAGGACCTGGATTGGGAAGTACTGACATGCAGATCTACTGTAAGTGATGGGACCTGCCACACACACACACACACACACACACACACCTTCCCCGCCTCTCTCATGCTAGTGTGTGAGAGGTCAATCTGAGTTGTGTGTCTGTATGTCTCTGTCCAATGGAGTAAACAAGGTTTGTGTGTAAAAAGGCATTGCATACACATTATGTTGCACTTTTGACCCTTATTATTTGTGCTTGGGATAGACTAGTAATAGATGGATTTGATTAATAAGGAATTCATTAACTTTAACATTCTTGAGTGCCGCACACTGGAATAAAGCTGTCTCTGGCAACACCCAGCAAGCTGTTTCATTTCATAAGAGAAAAAAAGACTATTTACTCTGTTTCCAACAGCCTAAAATGCAATAAATGACCTATCATATGTGATCACGAGGATCAAAACTAGTCTAGTTTGCATTCTTGGTGTTGAGAAAAGACACATTTAGCTTTTCTGCTTGCCCTGCAACAAACAGTGAAACTCATGCGTTAAAGCATTGCAGCACAGCATATTCTCCAAAATCTCATTTCTGGTTAATCAGTGGGGAGGGGGAGCTGACTCAACATATGGGCTACAGCGTCACAGTGCTGTAGTCAGTAGAGTAAATTGTTGGGTCTTTTTCCCAAAGAGAGGGCCTTTTTATTCCTGAGCATTGAATGCCTTGTGCAAGCCAATCTTTTGACATATACTACGGCAACAAATACACTATATTTTAGAACAGGCATAGGCAACCATGTGCCATGGAGGGCCAAGAGTATGCAGGTTTACTTTCTAACCAGTCACTACATCGGCTGATTTCACTGATTAGTCTGTCCTCTCTGGTTGAAAGTGTGTTAACCAGTGAAATCAGCCAATGTAGTGGCTGGCTGCAAGGAAAACCTGCATAGTCATGGCCCACTATGGCACATGGTTGCCTATGCATGCTTAACAAAAAAATAAAACTTATAATATATTTAAATGTATATATGGTGACTGAGCTCCAATTCCCAGGGTGACTGCTGTTTGGTTTCATTAAATAAACTTCTTACAATTTTTAATTGAACTTTTTTGGACCCCCCCCCCCCCCACACACACACCCCACTACCAAATGACAGAATAGGCGTACGCACTTGACTGTACTGCACGCAAAGGCCGGTGACAGCTCGCTCAGATCACCTCCAGACGACGCACCAACTCTGTCGTTAACGTCTCTATCTCTCTCTCTCTCTTTCTCTCTTTCTCTCCCTCTCTCTCTTTCTCTCCCTCTCTCTTTCTCTCTCATGCCAAGTCCCGCCCCTGAGCAGGTTAGCGGGCGGTGACTGGCTGACTGTGGGAGCCAGACGAGAGCGCAGTACGTTCCCCGCAGCAGCTGCGAAGTGCCTGGTCTTCCTCTGGGCTGCGGGACTCCGATAACTACTGAACCGGTCCTGGAGGACGGAGGCGGGGGGACAAAAAAACGGAAAACTGGAGAGCTACGAAGGGACGAGTGATACTGTCACTTACTTCTAACGAGCCGGGACTAGTCCAGACACGGATCATCTCCGGAATAGAAAGGCTACACCGATGTATGCACTGGATTATAACCACCACGGAGAGTTAGGACGAGGAAAAGAGTGGATTTTATCGAGCAGGTAGGGCCTTTTCCCGACGATAGATGATACAGGCCTGCGTGTTTCTGTTGGCGAGGCTGTAATAAATCATCCGGGCAGCCCTGTCTGCTGCAGTGCCTATGCGGTGCAGTTTCTCCGGCAAATTAAACGTAGGCTTTTCAAGAACGACAACTCTGCGCCTCGTCCTTACAGAGATTACACGGAATACGCGTGTATAATGATTTAAAGGCAGGGGGGAAGAAGCTCGTAGATCGCTGTAGAAACCGTGAAATAAAAGGGCTCCTTCGTCTTTTGTTGCTCCGCCGCAGTCCCCTCTGTTGTGTGTGTGTGTGTGTGTGTGTGTGTGTGTGTGTGTGTGTGTGTGTGTGTCCCAGACTACGTGCAAACTTGCTCGGGCTGCGGTGTGTGAGCGGCACGTAGGCGTTCGGGGCTGTGTATCTGGCCGCCGTGATCAAAATAGTCCCGAGAGGAGGGGACGTTTTGTAACAGCTTTGTCAACGATTTTATCGCTTTTGCCGAACACACAACTGTAATTGCAAATATGACGTTGCTCAGGGATTAAAGAAAGACCCCCCCCCAAAAAAGCTATCCAATTTGGCTTTCTTGTAAATGCAGTTCCCACTTCCTTAAAAAGTGTGACTGGCAATTAAGCCGGGCTGAATGCTGGTGCCAGGCCAGTTAGCTAGGTTCACGGCTAGCTAGCTAGCGAAGAATTAGCTGGTTTCAGTTGTAGGTCATCGTTCGTGATCGTTTTCCAGGAAAGGAAACATGACTCTCCGTCAATAGTTTTTTTTCCCCTTCTGCTTCCCGTGACCAATAAAACAATTAATCACCACCCTGAGTCAGGATGACTAACATGTTTGTTATCTATAACGAGACGTGCCCTCGGCTTTCGAAACTCGGCCCAGGTGTGTGTTCAAGTTTGGTCTATATTGGGTGGGCAATCTTCCCCAGCAAGGGCGCGTGTGGGTGAAGGTTTTTGTTCTAACCAACAGTTAAACACCTGATCCCACTCATCAACCAGTAGAGTCTCTGCTGAAGAGCTCCATTAGCACACACAACCGGTGTTGTTCTTTTACGACGCTTTCCCCCCGCTTCTCTCTCTCTCTCTCTCTCTCTCTCTCTCTCTCTCTCTCTCTCTCTCTCTCTCTCTCTCTCTCTCTCTCTCTCTCTCTCTCTCTCTCTCGTTTCGCTTCACATTGGATTTATTGGCATTGACTGTATTTATGTGCAGCGTTTGCTAAAGTATAACACTGTTTTACAAGAACGATACAACAACCCTTGTCGTTTCTTTTCAGGGCTGTCGGGATTTAGGTGTGCACCGAGGAGACCATGGATAAAACTTTGCTTAAACAGCCGAAAGAGAGCGGCGATAAAGTCCTGGACAGCGTGCCGACGGGACTCTCTCTGGACGTGAGTTTAAACATGGACGAGAGAGAGGATTTCACGGAACAGCAGATAGTCGGACTCCCGGACAAGATCCCCCTGGTGAAACCCTATTTCAAAAAGAAACACGGGCAGAGAAAAATCGACGCCAAATGTCTGCACCGGGCCCTGGAGGATCCTATTTTAACCACTTTGCTGACGGCGGACACTCTGGTCACTGGGGACGGGGTGTTCGTCTCCCACAGGCAGCCAAGTCGGACGCCGGGCAGCCTGTGCGCCGCGGCCGTGGTCAAACAGACCTGTATCGGCCAGGTGTGTCTGAAGGACGCGGGCACCGCCGCCGCGGTGACCGGGCTGATGGGCCACGACGCGGACCAGGAGATGACTGACGACACCACGGTGGAGCTGGAGGAGACGGAGAGGCCGAAGCTGACGGAGCTGGACCTCCAGATGGGGTCTAATCCCAAAACCCACTGTTTCCAGTTGAAATCGGCTCTCCGGCCGCACGACGTGGGGGCCGCGACCGTGGCGACGATGACAATAATGCCCCCCACCCCGGACGCAAGTTTAGTAGCACCCCCGCCTCCTCTTCAAGAGAAGGGCATTAAAACCAGTGACCTCTTCGCCTCTGAAGCCTTGCAGGGGACCAATTGCCTCCCCATCAAAGACAGTGGCGGTCCCCCTCCCAGCCTCCATGCCTCTCAGCTCAGCAAAGAGGTGATATTTCAGGATAAAAGCGAAGAGGCCTCTCTGGACCTGGTCTTTGAGCTCCTCACACAGCTTCAGTATCACACACACCAAGCAGACCTTGTCCCCATTTGTGTAGATTTCCTGCAAGGGCTGTGTGTGTACGGCAGCGATTGCGCCCACCACCACACCGTGTTGCCCTACCACTGGCAAATTCACAGAAGCAGCACTCAGACCTGGCAGAGCATAGCAGACGACGCTCAGGAACAGTTGGAGAGACTATACTGCAACCCGGACAATGAACAAGTCAGGCTCAAATTTCAGTAAGTACTCCACTATGTGGTTTTTACTGCACCTGAAGGCTGTCATAGCTTTGCAGGGGCCGTGCTGTCGTATCGAGCGCTCCCATTTTTATTTTCATTTCCCTTTTGGCACCGTCTAATGCTGGGTTGGAGTTAATTCCCTTTCAGTTCAGTTGTTTCAAAATATGAACTGAAACATCAGTTCACTCACTAATGGAAAGCGTCACTTTCAATATAGTGTAATTTGTTTATATTTTAGATATAATAACCATATTGTAGCTAACCATATTTTTCAAATTATGGGGGAAAACCCACTTCCTGAATTTGAACTGGATGCTGTTAAGTTTTCCCCTTGAGCTGTTTGCAGAGTGAATACAAGGCTGCTCCGTAGTTAAGTGTTAGGTGACGTGGAAAGGAAAGCATAGTGCAGGTAACTGACAGGTCATGTGATCTGCTGGATGATAGGTTACCTCTGGTTTGGTGAGTAGGTTTCAGCAGACCCAGCCAAGCTTCTTTGTTTGGTTTCAGCATGTGTCAAACGGAAAGCTTAGAAATGAAAGCTGCTTTTGTCAAATTGTTTAGACACATCCCTCAAACTAACTGCCATCGAATGTGTGCGTCTACATTTAAGAAATGTCACAATTTAGGGGTTTATTGTGTTTTCGATTTGCCCATGTACGTACATTACAGGGTACATATTCTGTGCAAGTCTT
Source organism: Lampris incognitus (assembly GCF_029633865.1). Classification (NCBI taxonomy): domain Eukaryota; kingdom Metazoa; phylum Chordata; class Actinopteri; order Lampriformes; family Lampridae; genus Lampris; species Lampris incognitus. The sequence continues at coordinate 39,442,802 of NC_079217.1, forward strand.
GCTGTTTGCATGTGTTTGTGCCTGTGTCCTGTGTATACATGGCCATTTCTCAGTCCTAGAGCTGAGTGCAGTTGTGTTTGTGTGATAATTACTTTATGCTTCTCAACTGTGGGATGCATAGAGTAATAAATTGTCTATAGTCCTGTTTTTCCTTCTCCCAATAATGGCTATCAATCTCGTGCTCTATATTGCTGCGATACAAGCACGCACGTGACTCGGTCAGCTACTAAATCAAGTCTTGTGATTTGTCAGAGCTTCATTTTAGACCAGGAAGTAGAGCACCCGCGGCGTAAAGCTGCGAACTTCCATGACCCTTTGCTGCCTGGTGCGGTCACTGACAGACTTGGCCCTCTCTCTCTTTCTTTTTTTTCCTCTCTCCTCTTTTCTCTCTTATAAGCTCTCTCTCTCTCTCTCTCTCTCTCTCTCTCTCTCTCTCTCTCTCTCTCTCTCTCTCTCTCTCTCTCTCTCTCTCTCTCTCTCTCTCTCTCTCTCTCTCTCTCTCTCTCTCTCTCTCTCTCTCTCTCTCACACACACACACACACACTTTAGGCTGTCTGGAACGCAGACACACTCACCAACACTGGACAGACAAGCTCGGTAGCTTGCAATGTTCACATGCACGCCTTTTAGCAAACAGATACCACCACCACCACCACCACCCTCTCTCTCTCTCTCTCTCTCTGTCACACACGCTCACATGCAGGCACTTGGAAATTCGTCATGGAGTGACTGACATAAAGCAAGCACGGCTTCCTGCAGAGCTGCAATGTGTCACAAACTGAAGCGCACACCAACACAATTTTACCATTATTGCATCCCACCCCTCACACGTCTTTAATGGGTTATTGAGGTCATTGGCTGGGTTGCTTTCATGTGTCTTGTGGAAATGTGTGTGTGTGTGTCTCTCTCTCTTTGTCTCTGTGCATGCCTGCATTTGTGTGTTGTTGAGTCAAGTTTTCAACCGAAACTTTATGCAAAGTGCAAGTTGATCTACAAACAGGACATGCTTCTGTTGGTGTCAGTCCAAATTGCCTCAAAGGCTTCTCACACCTCATAAATTCAGACAAAACCATTTGGCTTACCTGACCAAATTTGTAGTTGAAACTACATTTATTATTCATAAATGCCCATATCAAAACGTGTACATATATGTAGCCTACTATTTGAATTCTTGCTGCCTTTTACTTTACTACCTTTGGTCTACCACCAGATTCTCGACTATAAGACAATTGGATATTAAAAATGTTCACAGAGCGAGCGTTATTCTCAAGTTTGCATGACTTTCTTGAGATGATCAGCTCTTCTTCTAGGCTTGTTTTTATTGTTTAAAACATTCTAGGTTGAGTTGGAATAAGAGCGACACACTCTCTTGGGGTTGGGGACAAATTATAATTGTGTTTGTAAAAGTTGTAAAGGTCATAGCACAGTAGTATTTTTGGGACTGAAGGTTTGGTCAATCTGCCTTGTCAGAATTATGAGAGCGTGACACATTTTGGGATTTGCAGACATACTTCTGCCATTTTTCACTATTATTGCTCCCTGCTGGTTCTTATCTTACCGGAAGGGCTTTTTAGTTACAAAAGCATATAACTAAATCGCTTGGATGCCGCTTAAATACTTTTGGTATTTTTCTGACCTCAACTCTGATTCACAATAATCAACTAACTGAACACTGAAAACGCAACTGTAATGCATAATCACTCTTGTCTCCAGTTACATTGACATAAAAAAATATTTAATCACAAAGTTAATGGGTATCAAGTTTTGCCACTCCAGTTTAAGTTTATTCTGAATGTCTAATCCAGAGTTCAGAAACCAAAACCCTGAATGGAGATGGGCCTATTTGTCTGAAGTCACCATATAAGTCACAAAGTGAGCCTGTATCACAGATTGAGGCTTGTGTTACGATCAGTCTAAGCTTAAAAAATCACCTAGAGCAAAATTTAAGAAAACATTGGTTTTGGGGTGTTAAATTCTCAGTTCACTTAAGTGTCTGCATTATTGCATTACATTACATATGTGTGAGACCTCTTGTGGTGCTTTGTGCCTTTGTATAGAGATGCTATCCAGCCTGTCAACACACACACACACACACACACAGCAGGCATCGCTGTGGTTACAGCCAAAGGCAACTGATAACATCGTTAGTGATTTAAAGAGCAGCAGATGACTAAACAAGCCCTACTGTTGGTATGGCAACCCAGGCCTATTTGTCCTGCTTCCTTTGTGTGTGTGTGTGTGGGGGGGGGGTAGATGAGAAAATGTTCCAAATGACTTTTGTGTCTGCAAGTGACTGTGTGTGTGTGTGTGTGTGTGTGTTGAGCTGTTCTGATATGTGTGTATGATCCATAGCGCAGGTTAATCCCATCCATATGATAAACAGGAAGGAAAGTGTGGCTAATCCGCCTTAGTCATGAACTCGGCAGTGAGAAGGAATGTCAAAGTCATCACTTCTTAAAGTTAGACTGTAATAATCCTCTGCCTTAGCACTACTAGTCAATGGATAGATTTTATAAATGTGGGGTGTGTGTGTGTGTGTGTGTGTGTGTGTGTGTGTGTGTGTGTCTGGGAGAGAGTGAGAGAGATGGAAAAATCTAATATCTGTGCACACACGCCGCCTTTCTCTCTCAAAAATAGGAATGTATTCATTTTGACTTATCAACTTTTCTTTAAGTCCTCTGTCCATTTTTCAGTTGAGTTTAAGCTTGTGACACACAAGCGTCACAGTGAGGTTTGTCCCCTACCGTAAATGATGGAAATCTGTCTTAATGTTCTATTTGACAGCTGCACTGCAAAGTCCTTTGCAGGGGGCGCTCTTTTGTTGGCAAGGTGATAAAAAGGCTTGCTTGTCATTAACTGACATAAAGAGTCACTAAGTACCAGGGGCAGAACAACCTAACGCAAAGGTGTGTGTGTGTGTGTGTGTGTGTGTGTGTGTGTGGGTTTATGCTGCGGGATTCCGTGCCATGTTTGAGTCGGTGTGTTTTGTCTTGGTCAGCATTTGCACTTTAGAAGATTGTGTCAGATTGCGTGTGAGTGTATGTGCATGTGTAGAAAGGGGATGATTGTGTGTGTGAGGGCTTCCTCGCGTGCGTTGATTGTGTTTGAATAGATAGGGTGTCAGATAATGTGTCTAAATGTGTCTTTCATGTGTGTAAGTGCATGTGTGTGCACGTGTGCGTGTGTTGAGATAAAGTGTCAGACGGCCCATGGAATGAATCAGTGGGGCGAGGTCTAGGTCGCCCTGCCTCCTATTACTACGCGTCTGCCTTTTAACCCTCTCCTCTCCTCTCCTCCAGCCATCCCACAGTCTCTTTCTCTGGCCTCCTCTCGGCGGGCAGCTGTGGCTCAGAAGTAGAGCAGGTTGTCTGGTAATTGGATGGTTGCCGGTTCGATCATCCTCGGCTCATCCTTGCAAAAATGTTGAACCCCTAACTGCTCCCAATGAGCAGGTTGGCGCCTTGCATGGCTGACACCGCCATCGGTGTAGTAGTGTGTGTGTGCATGGGTGAATGTGAGGCGTTCATTGATTGTAAAGGGCCCTGAGTGGCTGTTGCAGCTAGAAAAGCGCTATATAAATGCAATCCATTTACCATTCATCTCCCGCAGCTATCTCATCCACATTTCCTGTTCTCTCTCGCTCTCTCTCGCTCTCTGTCATTGCACACCTGCATTTCACTCTTGCAGTGACCTGTGTTTGTGAAAGTATGTTCTTGGAGATTCTCTATATCAACGCAAGATCCTACTCATCCCCCCCCCCCTTTTCTGGTATCTGACTTTCTTTCATTTCTTCTTCTTTACCTCCTTTTTGCAATCTGCCTATAATGAGTTCTTTTTTTGTTTCTTTCTTCAGTACCGTCGACTCAGTTAGGAGTTTCCTCCTCCTCCTGTTTCTCACCCATTCTGTTTGTTGTTCAGGCAGGTTGAAATTCCCAGAAGAAGAGAGGAAAGAGAAAAAGAGAGCGAGGGAGAGCATGTGTGTGTGTGAAACAGTAGGAGAGAGTACACTGTGAGCTATGTCCCTCAGCGAGCTGAGCGATCTAGTTCAAGGTAGGACAGAGACACACTCTTCAGTCTGCATGGGAACAAACCAGAACATGCAGGTGTCCGCAGTACACATTCTTCTTCAATTCGTTGGGTGTGTGTGTTTTTGAGAGAGAGAGAGAGAGAGAGAGAGAGCGAGAGAAGGAGTGTTATGTGCCTGCATGTCACTGTACTGTACAACCTTATATGTTCTTGTGTGTGTTTGTTCCTGTGGTTGTGTTTGCTTCACAGACTGATTTTGCTGCTGTGAAAGCTAACCTGGTAAATGGTGCAGGGAGATAGTTGGTCAAGGAATAGTTAGTATGAGGAAATGACATTTATCACACTTACCCATAACAACTTTGTGTGTGAGTTTTGTGTGCGTGTGAGTGTGTTTTGCGTACGACTGTGTTTTTAGTCCTCATCAGCAGATTTGGTTGACTGGCTGACAGATTCAGCTTATCTAGGCGTGACTGGATGAATTTTGCATGTGTGTACATGAGTATTTTGAACTTTTAAAAGAATTTCTGTGTGTTTTGCGTGTGAGTGTGTACACACACTTGCCTCCTCTCTGGTCTGTGACGTTAACAATGGCATGATTTATGCTGGTGTGTGGGTCTTTGTGCGCGTGTGTGCGTCTGTAAAAAAAATAAAATAAGAGATGTGAATGTGGGGGTGGCAAGCTAGAGCCATCTAAAGTCATACTGACATCAGAGGATATTTTAAAACCTTTTTTATGTAGGAAAATGTTTAGCTGAGTGTTCATGCTTTATTTTATACAGTTGCCCCACATTAGACACTTGGAGCAGCCCAGTACAACCAGTGGCTTTTACTTGAAGTCACCTGAACAGCTCCACTGGGCCCAGCCAGGAGCCAGGAGCTCACGGACCTCCTCATCAAACGTTTTGTCTACTATCTTGGCTTACAAGTCACATTTAGAGAATCTTCTATTGGCACAATGGAGTCTTTATAAACTCTCTGGGGAAAGAGAAAAAAAAAACATCTTACTACTTTCAACCCCCCTCGTCCCTGTAGAGAAATGAATTCCTCAAGTATGAAAGGAATTACAGTTTGCATCTATTAAGTCGTTATTTCAATAGAGATGGTTGGTGGTTGTCACCTCGATTCATTCTCCCCTTCTCTCTTGCTCTGTCTCTCTTGGAGTTATGCTGTCTAGCATCAGACAACATCATATTAACCTACTTGTGGGGCAAATTAAGTTAAACAACTTTGAGCTGTGAAGCTACTAAATTATTGCTGTTCATTTCTGCTCTTTGTATTTGCGTCACGTGTGTGTGTGTGTGTGTGTGTGTGTGTGTGTGTGTGTGTGTGTGTGTGTGTGTGTGTGTGTGTGTGTGTGTGTGTGTGTGTGTGTGTGTGTGTGTGTGTGTGTGTGTGTGTGTGTGTGTGTGTGTGTGTGTGATCACGCTTTAAAAAACAACAGTTCAGGTGTGGTCTTGAGCAACTAACCTTGCAACTTTACTGCCAAGCTCTAAGACTGAAACCACAGAATCTAAGTGCACTTTATTTAACTGCAGGGATTTTATTTTTAGAACAGAGCAAACTGGCCTGGCAGTGAGGGAGGAGAGATGACTGACGCTTAAAAGCTCATTGACTGACCTCATTGGAAATCTTTCTTTGCATTTTGTGTGTGTGTGTGTGTGTGTGTGTGTGTGTGTGTGTGTGTGTGTGTGTGTGTGTGTGTGTGTGTGTGTGTGTGTGTGTGTGTGTGAGAGTGAGTGATGGGGAGGTTCCGGACAGTGGAAGGGTGCACTTTGTGCTGTTTTCCATACTCCCAATCTGTGAATGGGATCTGACGACAGTAGCATGACAGAGTTACAAGGCTGTAAAGTAGCCTTCTCATTAATGTAACAAAGTCCACTCAACTTCCTCGTGATAGCATCAGTCTGCGTGTTGGAAGGGTTGGATATCATAAGTCACTCTGGAGTTCAGACACACTCTCACATGCACACATGCCCCTTTTTGTACCACATTAGTGAGGAACTGTTCTGTACTGAGATGGAGAGAGAGATTCGAGTATGGCCAATAGTTTTTTTTTTTTGTTTTTTTTTTATCAGAGGAAAATGGCGAAGGGGCAAACAAGCAGGGAAGTACACCAGGAGACAGAGGATGGAGAAATGACCGTCAGAGAGAAACGTAGAACAGAAGAAACGGATCTGAGTAGAGCGAATAAAAGAGAAAAGAGCAAATTGAGCTGCGGGGAGACAGGAAGTCAACAGACGGGGGATATATATCCTTTCTTCTACTTCTGAAGAGGAAAAGAAACTCTTTTGAAAGAGCACATCTTTCAGCTATATTAGGAGTCATATTTCATCTCTCCATATCGCTGTCTTTTCGAATCCTGCCTATTTTTGTCAAGCGTTCCTCTGACTCCTGCTCATTTTGTTTCCACCTGCGCCACCTCTGTCACATTCAAGTTCAAGGTTTCATTGGTCTCGACATGGAAAATTACTTGGTGCAGCCACAAATTGAACGTGGAAAAAACATTCAGAAAATGTTGGATTAGATCATAAACCTGAACCTCTGCCTGTCTGTCCACCTATCCGTCTTTCTCACTCCCTCTTTCCTTTCTCCCCACTTTGACAAAGTTGGCATAGCCACACCTGCATCCTGGTTTTGCTCTTCTTCTTTTTTTTAATTTGTCTGGAAATCACAAACCCACTTCCCACTAGTGATTCTGTTTTGGTTTCTGCGTGTGCCAAGTAGCCGGTCCCCGTTTCATTTCCCCATAGAGATGCCCAGTCATACTATGACGTAGCTGAAATGATACTCTAAATATAATTTGTGTATGGGTGTGGTATGCGCTTGAGAATGCAAAGTAACTCCGAGTACAAAATGGTACGACACATTATCACCTTCTTAAGCAAAACCACAGTGCGTGCTGGTTTGTTTGCAGGCCTGCCTGTTACTGTGAACCGGTGACCAACAATGTCCCTTTGCTGCAACTTTGGTGCAACTGCAAACGAGTAGTTCTTTACAGAATGAGGAAACTTACAGTAGACTGTCTTTTTATCGTAATACAAAGTTTCACTTCTTCAAACTGAACTAATGACTAGACACAATCTCTCTCGCTCTCTGCCCTTGCCTTTTTTTCCATTAAATTCTGAGCGGAAACCGCAAAAATAGAATGTTATTCATGCAATAGTCATTTGGTTAATCCATGCAGAGACACACACACACACGCCCTTCCCAGACGAGTGACCTTTGACATTACATCCAGTTAGTTTCCCAGCAAAAATCATTGAGCCCATTAACACTTTCAGGCTGTGACTGTGATTTGACTCTGTGTGTATTTGTGTGCGTGCTTGTGTGCATGTGACTGCCTCCGCCTGTCTGCTAACCATGGCATAGCATGCCAGCATACACTGATGTGGTGTGTTAGTGGTATATCTGACCCAGAAAGCATTTGCCAGAGGCCCTGGGTAACACAAGCGTAGACACTCAAACAGAGACACACAAACGCACACAGTCTGACATGCACACATGTACAGACAACACTCAGATGTAATGAGGTTTTGACCCAGACTTATTCCAACAGACAGAGGTTAAGGGAGGCTGTTTGTATGAGAGAAAGAAGAAAAAAAAAAACACAATACAGGTCGTAGATGTAAAATAATTGGTAACAATCCACCAGTTTCACATCTGTAAGTCCATTATCTATTTAGCTTGCTCATGCTTTAGTGCACTCTGTGTGATAAGGACAAATTGGCTACTGTGAATGGGGTTGGGGGTTGAGCATCTGACTTTACTTCCCGACTACCATGTCACAACCTCATGTTTATAGACTTGGCTTGTGTGTGCTGTGCTCTGTTTGTTTGTTCCATGGATTTGTCTAACTGGATGTTGGTGCAACATTTAGTCAGTGGCACTGCTGCAGCATGTTTTATTTTTAACTCCTCGTGTGCACTCTGTGTTTCAGGGGTCGAGTATTCTCCTTAGACTTCGGGACAATGCGAGTGTGTGACCTGGAGTTTGACAGTGTTCGACGACTGACCACTCCCCCAAGCCCTTTAAGCACGCCAGCAAACCCAAACCCCGCCCTGAACTGTCACACAGTGTGGAAATACTACTGCAGAGACAACTTTGGCTGGAGAGAATACTCTGAGGTGAGGTAGTGTTTGTTTGCTTGTGTGTGTGTGTGCGCGCGTGTGCGTGTGCGCGCGCACGTGTGCATACAGCCAGACACACCAATGAGTTCATACTGATCAGTTCTCTAAGCATTATAACAGGATTGTTAAATCAACACACACAAGCACATACTCTCAGTACCTTTGTGGTATAATTGTTCCCAGGGAAGAATATATACCACCAAATGAGTAAAGATCAGCAGTACTCCATCCAGCCGTGGCTGTGTGTGAGTGAGAGAGTGTGAAAGGTTTCATGACGACACTAGTTATCAATTTGTCCTGTTGTGATGTGAATACTTAGCCATTCTTGAATGACTTTCCCCATCTCCCCGTTTCCTTGTCTGCTAAACATCGGGGGGTTGTGAGCTTGTATGCATGTGAGAAATGCAAGATGACCAGTTGGAGCTCCCTTTGGTAAATTGACAAGTCAAATTATCTCAGTCTTGTTTGCTCATATTCTTCCCCTTTTTCCTCTCCACCTTCCTGTACCACTCTCCTCTCCAGCCGGTGGTGAAACTGATAGAGGAGGCAAGTGGCAGGGGTCTGAAGGAGGTGCGATTCATTACGCTCCAGAACCAGTATATCCTCAACATCAGGGAGGGCTTCCAGCAGAATGCCGTCTTTGGTTTCAGGCGCCAGATCAAGAAGCGGCCCATGTTTATGTCCTCTGTGGTTCTCACACCCCACCTACAGTGAGTTGACATTTACTAGTTCACTTGACATAATCAACCTTTGAGCTGTACAAACTGAGGGAAGGGAGTGTCTGTATAATAAATCTGACTTAGAAGGATAAGTTGGTGCATGAGAACAGGGTATTCCAGCAAGGTTATCAGCTTGACACATCCTGTCACTGATGTGTTGTTGAACTTGGGGCCATGTGACCAAAATAATTTACATAATAAATACTTGGCAACTGAACGGTCATGTTTTACACTGACCCTCACCAGTGATCAGACCTGAAGATAGAGGTTGTTTATTTTGAATGGGTGCATAAAGACTTAAGCTCCAACAATCATTCCTTGCCTTAGTTGTTTTTAATCACTTTAAAATTAGCTGCATGTTAACAAAAACATTTTAAATTGGACTTGTTCTCTGTCTGAAAGCCCCAGATACATTTTTTGGATTTAAACCGTTTGGAATGATATTTGTTCCCATTATAACTGTTGCTCCTTTTGCTGCACATGACATTATAATTACTAATGCTTCATTGTTTACCCACGTCAACCGGTCTGTGAATGCAATTCTTCATCACAGTGAGCAATATATCTTACTGTAATGATTTCTATGGGGATTATAAGACAAATACTCAAGTCCTATGTGAGTGATCCTCACATATTTGGTATTTTGATATTCACTGCATAATTTTCTTTCCCGTCTCAAAGCTGTAATGTCAGTGTTGGTATGTATGCTCTTTACGATTAAATAAATCTTACATTGTAAGTGGCGCTTGTAAATTGACTTTAATATTGATATGTTATAGGTATAGCGGACTGTGTGCATGTATGCACGTGTGTGTTTGTTTCAGGAACAGTCTGTCCGAGGCTGAGCAGTCGAGGTTATTAATTTGATTGACAGACAGCCCTTGTCCGGCCCTCTCTGGTTTGAATTCGCTCACTTTCTCTTTCTCCCCCCACGCAACTCGCGCAGCCCAAAATTTGCAACTGCGCGGAATGTATGTATAGCAAGCGCGCCAATAGCGCATGCTCCAGATAGCAAAATGGATGCTTGTTTTGTGCGAGGAGTTCCACTGTTACCCACATTTATATAATTCATCTTTGAATGAATTCAAACACAGTCAAATGGTGTTGAACTCCTGGTGAGAAATCACGCAAACGCTTGGGGGAGACGAAAACACCTGCCAGTTGGCAAACAACATTTTGGTGCATTAGCGCCACCAACTGGAATGGAGTCTAGCTCAGGAAATGTGCATACTTTAAACACCAGACCGACGCAGACCCTCAATTGTAGTAAGAATGGAACCGCGTGCGTGTCCCCTGGATTTATAAAGAGAACTGGATACAGGAAGTACGCCAGGCTAACTTGCCTAACTTACCTCCATTGCATGGATATTAGCAACATGTCTGATGTAATGTTAGCACATAACGATTGATTATTGAATTAGCATTTTAATTTCCCCAGCGCCGCTGCCTCCTTAAAAAACACTAGCTGCTGCAGCTACTAGGCGAGGCTACATGGCTATTACGAGCAAGCTGTGGAGTTAGGTGAACTACTTCCTCTCATGAACGTGCGGTGCTACGAGCACACAAACTGTCGTTCATGTGAGCAAGCCCGAGACCGAGCAGATGGGAGGCGGGGTTAAAGGAAACCCAAGTGCGCTTGCTCTATGGGCCCCACAATGTGGAAGCTATGCGGAAATCCAGGTAAACAAGTTTGCTTCATGTGCTACTGAGCAACTTTCATTGGAATGAACAGCGCCCCGCCTCCGACGCTGTATCCCGTTCTCTTTATACGGCCATGGTGCGACTGTTACAAGTCTGCAGCTGTCTGCTAATGCTAATGTGGAACTCAGAAAGTTATGTCTGAGGCAGCCTCTCTTGCACAGTCAGGGAATGAACTTCTTCATTCAACACAAAGCACCTAATCCCCCAACTCGAGTGTGTACTTTTATTAAACTTTTGATCCACTGGAAGTGAACAGAAAGCCATCTTCCTACTCAGTTTAACTTTTATCAACTGTAACTCAACATCAGCAGTTGTCAGCTGCCTTAACGAAAAACCCTTAAGTCCTTAACCAAATACTGAAAAACAAGACAACTGGAGGAGAGAGAGGTATGGGGCCAAATGTATCAAACTGTAAATTCATCCATAAAATAATCTACTACTACTTTCAGCTGCTCCCGTTAGGGGTCGCCAAAACTGGAAAACTCCATACGTAAAGTTTTTCTAAGATTTATGAACACTACGTACACGCTCAGTACGCACAACCATTAATGCCTCATTTCACAATGAGCGCAATCTCAATTAATTGGTCATATTAGGCATCATTCATTAGTGGCCCAAATTCCCACATTTTCTTCCAGGCTAAATAGGCTGAGGCTAGATCAATGGCTTAATTTATAGATATACATTTTACTCCCATTGTAGGCCAATTATAAACTGTCATTTGTTATGCATGCACTTTCTCTCTTCGCCTTTCAGCCACAGTCACTATATTAGACTGACCCAACAGCATACACATGGTTTCTAAACTGTGCAGAGGTGAACAGGTTCTCATACTGTTTTTTTTTTTTTTTTTCCTCATAAATCTGAAACTCTGTAGCCGTACGCATGTTTTGGAGGCCGTTTTTATGCGTACGCACCTTCATATATTTGACCCCTGGAGTACAAACTGATGGAGGGGTGACAATAGCAAAAAGAATTGGAGAGACCGCGAGAGAGGAAATAGGAGACTGAGTGAAATAAGAGAGGAAGAGAGTGCAGGGAGTGGGACAAAAGCTTTTCCCAAAAGCATTTTAACAGGTACGATCCATCGTAAGTTGATGACGCGCTACCGGCTTGTGCCTCCAGGCTGCTAGAGCATTCCTGTCAGTGCCCCGCATAGTATGGATGTCAGAACGAACTGTTCCAACAAGACCTGAACTGGCCAGACGGAGAAGACAAAATGGAGTGTGAGGTGTGGGTGAAAAGGAGGAGAATGCGAGTCAAACAGATAAAACCAAACACAGAGGGGATAACAGGAGAGAGAATGAATGAGAGGGAGCTAGGAAGCATGAGGGAGAGAGGGGGAGAAAAAGAAGTGGAAATACAAGTGAATAGGAGAGGGTGGGGGGTGTAGTGAGAGAGGGAAGAGAGTGAAAGATAGGGAGAGCGGTTTAAATGGCTTCCAGATTGGGTGCAGAGGAGTGAGAAACGTGACTGCGGGTTGTTGGAATGTGGAACGAGGGATTTGTCCTCGGGACGTTTTCATCCGTTTGTTCACTCCATCCATAGAAACCCTTATGCTGCCTTCTCTCTCTCTCTCTCTCTCTCTCTCTCTCTCTCTCTCTCTTTCTCTCTCTCTCGCTCTCTCTCATCTTTTAGTGTTCCAATAAGGGGAAATTCTACAGACTATGCTTTATCACAAGATGTGTAGATCAAGTTTTAATGATAGCGGACGTCCTATCGACTCCACCAGTCATGCTGTCTGTGATCCCTTCAAAGCACATAGGGAATAGAGATATCGATTGAGGGAGAGATCGAGACTGGAGAGGCGAGATAAGAGACAGAAAGAGAGGGAGTGAGACGAATGAGATGAGGAACTGTCATGCTCCCTCTGAGAATCATACCAATCAAAGTCCCTCACTAACGCACACACACACACACACACACTCACACTCACACGTACACTTTGTTACAGCTTGATGGGGCTAACAGCATTTAGACTCAAGAGAGCGATAACATGACAGCCCAAACCACTGTTATTGACTCCAATGCCAGACAACAGTTTCTCTTCCTGACACCTCAATGACGGCTCCACAATAGCATTCCATTTCTCTCTATTTTTTTCTTCCTGTCCCTTGGTCTCTTTCAGGCACAATCCCTCCCACCCTTTTCTCTCCATCCCTCCCTCAATCTCTCCATATACTGTCATCCCCATATTACTCTTTAATTTGCTCTCCTCTCTTACGTCCGTGTCGTTCTTTTTCTCTCCCCGTTCCTGCCATGGCCCTTGTGTTGTCTCTTTGGTGTCTGGTTTTCATTTTCACGCGGCCCTGCTGTTTGGTTTATGATGGCCGACACTGCCGTAGAGTCGAGGCATGGCCCGCTCCCGCAGCACAGTGATGTCATTGTTGACAGTTGTGGGATTATGATTTTGGAAGCAGCACCCGTTCCCTGTGTTGCCACAGTGCCTCGGACAGAGGTTTTGTTTACGTCAGGAAACGACTTTGATTGGGAACACTGGCGATGCAAGTGAGGGCCGATGTGAGCTAGCTAGTATACTGGACAGCATGACATTTAGATGGTGCTTCTGTTAGCCGTTTTCGTGCACAGGCAGTGTTTTAGACCACTGAGATGGGTAATACAACCTTCAGTATGGATGATGTTGCATTTGTTCCTGTTTTTGAAATTCAGAATGGCACATAGTTCATTTTAAAGACAATTTGAAATGAAAATTGCCCTTTTTTTTACCTTAATTTATTTCCCCAGTCATATTATGCACCTATTCAACAGTTTATGCACACAAAAAAAATCCCCGTTTATGTAGTTTACATCACAATCTAAGCACCTTAAATTCTTCTTTAAGAGCAAAGTTTTTGTGATTGCTTCAACAAATCCGAGCAGGCACGCCTGCGACATTCTGACCAATAATATCATAAAATGTTTTGCATCCAATCAAATCCTGAAAGGTCTAATCTCTTGCCCATCCTAATATCCTGTTTTACTTGGAAATATGTCACATTACAGAAGCAAGATAAGCTCTGAATGTTGTTTCATGTTGTCTCTAAGTAAATTATTTGGAAAGCCCGGTTTATATGCTCATTTCTGGCTATTATAATATTTTTGTTCCAATCCCTAAAAAATGTAATGGTAATAAAAATCTGTTAAGGAGTGCTGATGTGATTGCTCCTTACTGTGGCTTCATACCATTTCTAAGCATCATACCCTCTACAGTCCATAAATAAGAGTATGCATTCTAGTAGTCTATCCTATTTGTTGTTAATATTACTGTTTACATTGTAGAGAAGTGGCTTAGTGAAAGGTGAATCACAGTCTCAAATTCTACATTTGTCAGAGAAGGTGGTAGACTGCACCCGTTTAAGGCCAAATGGGCTAAAACCAGCGGTTGTTTTGGACTGCGTTTACGAATACACTTTAACCAGTGTTTGCTCTGTTTAATGCCTTGTTCATTTTTCTCTCTCCCCCTCTCACTCTAGGACTTTGGGTGGCCTCTCTTCATCTGCTCTCCCATCCTCATCATCTCCCTCCTCTTCTTCTACTTTCTCTGTGGATCTGTCCATGTCACATCCTCTGTCGCCAACCTCCACCAACTCCCCCAGCCTTTTCCCGGAGACATGGTTGCCCATGACGACGAACCAGGACTTCCTGCAGGTGCCAGTCTCTCGTGATGACCGTAGCTACCGGACGGTGTACAGCCTGTTCCATAAGACGGTGTCGGAGACCAAGTTCAGGATCCTCAAGATCCTCCGTGTTCAGAACCCATTTCTCTGGGAGAAGTACAAGAGGTCAGTTCTAGAACAAGACCAAAAGTAATTTTCAAGTATGTGTGTCTGCTATGTATTTTTGAAGACCTTTCTGGAGATGTCCCTTCGATACTGGAGATGTCAGTGGCATTCTGTGAAGTTAAACATTGTACATTTAAAGTCTTGCTTCCATCCTTTCCCTGTTTGTAACAGTCTTGTACAGAGGTAACAGAAAAACATTAATTTCTGTTATGATCACAAGCTGAAAGCTTATTTTTGCTAAGTGATGTTACAGGAGCTAACGAAATGTTGAATGCCCCCATCAATGATGAGTGCCTTTAGTTTTTTTTTTTTTTTTTTTTTTTTCACAAAATGACATTTGTTGGTTATACAATAATGTGCAAAACAGTTGTGGATAAGGTAGTGGACTGCTTTATTTAGCTTAAAGTTGTACTCAATGCGCTTGCGTTGTGTTGTGCTACATCGCCATATTTGGTTGCAGCTTCTTGCAAGTGATTGGTTGGCACGTTTTTTCCACCAAAGGAAAACATGTTTATCTTTAAATAGCCAGGTTCCTCTTGTTAAGATCAAGGATGTTTTGTACAGGGGAGGGGCTGTATGTTTTGTTGCATACAGTAATAGAAATGCATTTCTTAAGAAGTCTATACACAACTTCATCAAAAGGGGCGAGTAAGAGTGGAAACCGCAAAGGACAGACTGAGAAGCGAGACGTAATGGATCCGAGTGCATGGGACTGCGTGAGAATAGTTGGCAAAAGTGTGTGAATAGAGCAGATGGAGAGATGTCTGGTGATGATGATGTTCCTGTTGTGAGCGGTTGGCACACCGCTATGGTTAGAAAGGGACCGCTCCCATCCCATGTGTGACAGTTAAACACTCCCACACTGGCTCACACAACATGGTTTCACATTGACTGTGACTGTGTCTCTTTGTTTGTGTGCGTGTGTGCGTGCGTGTGTGTGCCTGCTTGTTGCAGAGACTCAGGAAGTGGTGTCCCCGCTGAATGTCCTTTTCTCACACTATAGCTGTGACAGAATGAGTCAGGATAGGAAAGCATGGGCTGTGCATGGGTGCGTGCGTGGGTGCATGCATGGGTGTGTGCGTGTGTGTGTGTGTGTGTGTGTGTGTGTGTGTGTGTTGTCATTCCATGTCAGGTCACAAGCTGTGGGGGTCACAGGAGGTCAAGCTGAGGTCACAGCCTACCAACTAGAAACGCTTTCACCTCAGTTTGGCTGCCTGATCTGCTCACATCAAACAAGATAGAACTCTCTCTCTTTCTCTCTGCGTGTGCGCGTCTCTGTGGGTTTGTTCTTTGAGAAACAGTAGATTAGACGCAGTATCCTTAACCAGTCTCGCCACGGATGTGATCACAACTTGGAAGAGCAGAATTGCTTATAGCTAGTTGCTAATTCATTAGCCGAGAGATGTGCTGTCTTTATGCATTAGCCAAATGTATTTAGTATCATTGCATTGGGGATTTATAAGAAGTTAAGAATAATATGTTCGTGCACTCAAAATGTAAAAGAAAAAAAAACCTTTGCTTCTACCTTTGCTTCCTTTGTCAGTTTCTCTCCACATCTGCAAAAATGTTCTCGTTACTCTAGAACAGTGAAAAAGTGAATCTGTGACAGAGCCTAATGGCTTTCATCTGTATCCACCCATCACTCCAAACAGGAAGAAGGAATACATGTCACGGCGTCTGACTGGGATGGAGAGGCTGCTGAGTGAACGCCACTTGTTCCACGGTACATCGGCAGATGTGGTGGAGGGTATCTGCAAGCACAACTTCGACCCGCGCGTCTGCGGCAAGCACGCCACTATGTTCGGGCAGGGCTCCTATTTTGCCCGCAAGGCCGTCTACTCCCACAACTTCTCTAAGCGCTCGCCCAAAGGTGTCCACTGTATGTTCCTGGCTAAGGTCCTCACTGGCAGGTGTGTATAGGTTTTGTGGTTTTCAAAGTGAAACATCTTCATTGGTTTAACACCAATTGCCTTTTTAATAAATTAGTCTCCCCTTTTTACTGCCTTTTTCCTCATACTGTGTTAATTTTGTTTGTGTTATCCCTTATCAGTGACAGGTGTGTATGTATGCTGCGGTGTTATACTAATGCATTCACTGGGAGGTTGTTGTTTTTTCACTTTGTTTTACTGCAGGTATTAGTTGGAAGGGACATGGATGTCGTGACTTTAGTAATCTTAAGGTTTCATGTATCCTTGTACATAAAATTTTGTGCTTGAAGGCATGTCATTTGGAATAGCACATGAGGTTTATGTCTAATCATTGACCAAATATCTTTTCTTCAGTTTATATCGTCATTGAAATATGTCCCTTTGTGGATATCTTTTAGTCACTCACTGTATCTTGCTGCATGTCAGCCAAATTACCTTGTAGTGCGTCAAAATTAAATGCCCTGTTTGCATCAACATTACTGCAGTTGTGAGGAGCCTAAAGCTATTTGCCACAAACCAGAGGTTAGTCATGTTAATCGCATTCCTTAAGTGGAAATTGAAACTACAGCCACACATGTAAAACAGCTGATTTGGCTGAAACCATTATACATTTCTAGCTTCATTTTGTTGTGCCAGACATAGCTCTGTGGTGTGCCCAGAGGATAGTACAGTGGTTAAAACTCCAGCATTTTGAACCACACACACACGTGCCCCCCTCCAACCACCCTTTGCCTGGGTTTAATTTTCACCACAGCCCAGAACGAGACATTGCTTCCAGACCGTTTCAGAGAAATATTTCAATATGGTTTTTAGAAGTTTGAGGTATGCCGGTATTTTTTTTTTCCGCCGCAGTACAATCCAGAAATGGACACTTGACTGGCAAGAAAATATCCATTTAACACAACTCAAAATAAAGCCAAATGTTTTTTCCACAGGTCTGTTTGTTTCCAGTTGGGTTTTTTTTTTGTCCCCATCATCCTCTTTGCAAGAATACTGACCACTTCTGCAACTAACTCAATTTTGCTGTCTGCTTGCAGCAACATGGAAAAATTTAAATCGAGCTTTCATATTCAGACTCAACCCACCATCTGTGTCTGTTTTACAGGAGAAAACAATCTCAATATTGTTTTTAATAGGATGTTCATAAAGTAGTGCCTGTAAGCTTAAGAGACAATAATGGATAATGGATAATAATGAATATTCTAATAGTGGATATTAAGGGGGAAAAAAACAAGTTGCTTTTAATAAATTGGCAGATTGAATACATTTAGATTATTTATATAACATCATATGCTTTTAATTCTAAAGAGCTATTTGACCCACAAGTATTGGCCTTGTTATGTTACTTTCGGATAGCGGCGATTAAAATGGTGAATTGGTTGATTCCTTTGTGTGTTAGGCTCAGTATTCAAATCTAAGTGAACATGTGAGCAGCAGTTTTCCTGTCAAAAATTGAAGGCATACTTATATGTGGGGGAGGGGGGCATTGACAGTACCATGAATAAATATAGCTGAAATTGAAATAAATACAAAAGGATATATTCATACCATCTTAATCAACCAGACAGACAAATCAGTCAGCCTCTGGTTCAACTTATACTCATCTTTTTCTGTGGAAAGCCTCTACCATTCATTTGACCACCTACTTAGCTCCCTTTTCTGTCCCATACAGGTTCACTGTGGGAAACCCTTCCATGCGACGTCCTCCACCCATCAGCCCCCGCGACCCCTCCAGTGACCTCTATGACTCCTGCGTGGACAACTGGGTTGATCCCCAGATCTACGTCATCTTCAATGATGACCAAAGTTACCCCTACTTTATCATCCAATACGAGGAGGTTCCCAGCACAGTCACCATCTAAGCACCAGATCAAATCTCGGTCGAGTTGTATTCGCAACTTGTGTTAACGGTTTGTTTTAGCCCGCTTATGTGCTGGATGAGCAGGGTCGCCTCATAAGGCAATAAGCAGACTTATTAAGAGTGTGAAAACTCAAAATAGTTTGAATTCAAACTCAAACATACTTAATTCAAACTCAAACTCAGTTAATTCAAACACAAAGTGTTTGAATTAATTGAGAATGTGCCTGACACTACTTGACTGAATTGTCTTGATGTGGTTAGCCAGCCATATCTGGCACTCAACACAGGTTAAAACAAATGCTAAAATTGATTAGCAAATACCATATGGCCCCAGGTATGCACTGGACCAAGATCAAACCTACACATCTGCATTACTAACAAGTCGCATTAAACTGGACTTAACCAGAAGATCAGCTCTGCTTTGTCGTCCAGTACCAAGAAGCCCCATTTTCACTGAAGCTGTCTTCAAAGACCAGACCAGACCAGACCAGATCAAACAGGCCGAAACCAGAGTAAACTGGTCAAAAACCGGACTGGACTAAAGCAACACCTGTTTCATCCAGTATTATGAGGTTCCTGGCACTGAGGATACTTGAGACCACACTGGACTGGACTTTGCCAGGTCAAACCAGACTAAACTGGCCCAAACGGGACGGAGCAGGCATAACCCTACTTCTGTATGAAGAGGTAGCTAGTACAGAACACTGGACCAGAAAGAACTTTGTCTAAATCATGTTAATCTGGACCAGAACAAGGAAAAAAAGCAAACCTAATCCCTTAATCATTTTAAGTTGGTACCTTGTGGTTGGTATCATGTGGCTATCTGAATGTGGCTTAATATCACGGCCCAACTGTTTCCCAACTCAGCAGTAGAAAGTAGTGCCTCGCCATTACTGTAATTGACCGACTGGCTGGATTCTCCTTAGGAAGCAGTAACCAAAATTGCCAGGCCCTCCACACTAGCATAGTTATCATGGTGATATTCCGACCCACCCTGTTCCCCTGAATACGGAAAGCGTAGTGATAGTACACCCGGCCTTTCCCTAACATGAGTTTTTGAGTATATGTGCTGTGTGTTTGAATATTTGACTTTAGTGGACAGCAACCTTGTGGCCTCCTCAACAGGAAAATGGACATGAAATTCAGTCAGACTCAGTGCGTCCCAAATTGATATTTACAAATCCAGCCTGCCATTTTGGGGCTCGTGGAGAGGACTTGCACCAAGACCGTACTGTTTGGAGAGGACGTTTTGCCTCGCCACCCGCCATTTTGGTTTTTCATGGGGGGTTAAAGTGTGTACAGTTTCACTGAGATTCGATGCTGCCGCGACAGCGTAGTGTTTCGTTATTTTCAAAAAATAAAAAACCAAACTTCCTGAATCGTATCTATCTCTCGGACCGCTATCTCTCTTTGAGAGACAGTAGACATGCTTTGTCAAAACAAACTGTACAGATGTTCTCCTTGTTAATATTTGAACTGTGTGCCTTTTGTTCATAAAAAATGTTTATTTATGTTAGTTTAATGTAACATTGATTAAATAAAGAATCTAAAAGAGAAAATGACAGTGCATCCAACAGCCGTTTGTTCGCTGCGTATGTGGATAGTTAGCTTCTCTAACGTGGCTAACCAAACTGGGAGCTGTTAGTAGGTGTTGTGTTCATGCTGAGGGGAGATGTTTTCACCACACCCTGCTCAACTATGCCAGCGGGGATATAGGCCTTTGGAGAGAGAGGCGAGCTTTACTTTGTTGACTATATGCGTCCAACTACTTTGCTGGTCTTTATTACGGTACAGAAAGTGTAATGGGTGGCGAGTTTAACAAATATGTTAATACCTGATGGTGCTGTTCTTGTATGGAACAGTTGGTGTTACATCAGGAAAAAGGATTCCCCTGGCTGCTGCATCTGTCTTCTCCCCCTCTGGAGGGAAGGGTTTTATCCATTAGCATCTTATCTGTCTGTCAGGCTGTTTTTTCTTTCTTATTCTTTCTGACTTTCCTCTCACCCCCCCCCCCAGCCACCCACCACAACCACACACATCACCCAGTATAAGATATGGGCTCCATGTCTAATGTGGTCCAGAGCTGCAGAGGGCGGCTGCTTGGAGGCAGCATCCAAGCCAACCCAAAGGCACTGCTGGGTTAACAAGAGCCTCCGTCCCAGAGAAGAGCTCATCCGCTTCTTATTCCTCTTGACAATCCTACCCCTTCTTGTTGTCTCTTATCTCCTCTCTGCATCTACACGTCTTTCTCTCTCTGCCTAATGTTTTGATCTGACCCTCTTCCTTTTTTCTCACCATCTCTTCTCACTCATCTCTCTCCGTCGGTGGCGTTTTGACATTGATTGCTTTTACTGTGGGGAAGATCTAGATCAATTTGTAGATGGGGGGTGAGGGTGGGGTCCTGTCCTCCCAATCTTGGGGAGTTCCACATTGGCATACTTAGTCCACCAATGCAAGAAAGCGTAACACTATTCCAAAGTCAACTTTGATTTTAATCTAAATAAATGTAAAGTCATTTCAGAGCTACATTAAGTGCGTGGCGTTGTGTGCTCGTGTTCTTTAGTCTCCAGCAAGTGTGTCACGATCGATAATTTCATCACAACCCCCTCCCCCCCTCGTGTTGTTGTTGTCCGGTCTGTCTCTTGTCTCGGGTCACTGTGGTATGAGGCTGTCGTGCTAAGCTGTGCCTTTTAGGTGTGTGTGTGTGTGTGTGTGGGGTGGGGGTGGGGGGGCAAGGGGGAGGGGTGGTTATTATGCTTTATTTTTTCGTGCCTGCTTTCTTAAGCTGCGTGCCTGTCTGCTCTCCTCGTATGCATGAGAGCTTGTGCAGGTTGCCCTCTATTTGCCCCAGTCCTCCCCCTCCCCCTCCTCGTCTGTGTCTTATTCGCTGTCGCTCTGTCTGTCTATCTCTCTCTCTCTCTCTCTCTCTCTCTCTCTCTTTGTCCCGCTCCTCCTCTCTCTTCTGACCCCTGCTTTTATTTCTTCCTAGGTCATTTTCAACCACCACCAGCCTGCTGTCCTCAGCTCTTTTTAGAAATTAACTCCTACTTGCCCTTTCAATTAACTCTCTGCCCCCCTCCCACAGTCTCTTCCCCTTCTGTCCCCTTCTCCGTCTCTCTCTCTCTCTCTCTCTCTCTCTCTCTCTCTCTCTCTCTCTCTCTCTCTCGCTCTCCCTCTCTGAGTCATACAGTGGGCACTGGCATGGTTTGTTTGCCTGAATGCCCTGCAGGAATTGCTGCTGGCACACAGAAATGCTCCTTTAAAGACCTGCTGGCTTTCGTTAAAGAGTAGTGGAGAGGAGCGAGGAGAGAGGGGACGGCGGGGATGGAAACGGAGTGATGGGATGAGCAGAGAAAAGACAGAGTAGTCAAAGATTATGAAATAAGAAAAAAGACGGCACAAGGTGTAAGAGAGGAGAGACCAAGACTTGGGAGTGTGTCTGTGCGTGAGAGAGATGAAGACAGACTGGTGAAGTGTCTCCTGCATGGGAGCCACAACAGAACTGTGAATTATTCAAAGGAGAGAGATTATTGTGTGTGGCTATGCAGCCTCATGGCAACCTAACAGCTCTTTGTGTGTGTGTGTGTGTGTGTGTGTGTGTGTGTGTGTGTGTGTGTGTGTGTGTGTGTGTGTGTGTGTGTGTGTGTGTGTGTGTGTGTGTGTGTGTGTGTGTGTTTGGTCTTTATTGCTGGCTCTGGGGCATTTAGTTTGCCTGAGAGAGGAAACCAGGCCTTTTTAAAATGATCAAAAAGCCAAACCATTTAGGATGGATTTATAATTTATTTGGGTTTCATACAATGTCAGGCATTCAAGCTAATACACACGCGCGCGCGTGCACGCACGCGCACACACGCTGATTTGACTCCAGCTTAATTAAAATCTGCAGCCTGAATTACCTGAATTATTTAGTTTATGGTTTTGTTTGCAGAGAAATGTAATCCAGACGTGGTGGTGGGGGGGGGGGGGGCCTGGTGTCTCTATACATGTATGGTGCAAAAATTAATGTCTTTGTTGCCCTGGTTTTCAATCCAGAGTTTTAATAGATTTGTATTGTTAGTTTCTCAGATGCCGCTCGGGTCCTTATTAGGTAACAAAACACAGCATCTAATAGTGCATATTGAGATAACATCCATCCGTCCATTATCCAAACCGCTGATCCTGCTCTCAGGGTCGCGGGGATGCTGGAGCCTATCCCAGCGGTCACTGGGCGGCAGGCGGGGAGACACCCTGGACGGGCCGCTAGGCCGGCACAGGGCTGAGAAAACATCACTTGCATTATTTATCTAAATGAAGTCGGGGATTCCTACAGTTGTAATGTCTCTAACTGATTAGCTGTATACTGGATTTTGAAAAACTGTCTGATTTAGTGGCGGATTCAATAGACGAAAAAACTGATAAATAAAAATGTTGGAAATCCAGTTAATTACAGATGTCACTTACAAATACTAATATTTTCTATATTTTTGTAATTACAGTATCAAGACTATAGTTTCAGATTAAAGTGATCTTATTTTTGTGAGTGCCCCTCTTAAATGGGGCAAAACCTAAAAAAAAAGAGAAACATATTCTTTTCTCCGCTCCATTGTGTTACCATCTGGGGTTATCTTCTGCAGTTGTCTCTGTATACAAATCTCTTCTTCTTGGATTCTGCTCTCTGCTCCTTTCCTCTCGTGCTGCTCCTTGCTTTGCTCTGAAACATTCTTTTCCGCTTTGCTCAGACCAGCCCGACACACACTGTCTCATGCTCCAGCCCCGCAGTTCCGGCTTAAGCTTTTTCATATTGCTCTAACATCTTTGTCACACTCTCTCTCTCTCTCTCTCACACACACACACACACACGCACACACGCAAGAGCTTACACATATGTGGACGTTAACACAAGCACGCAAGCACATGTATGTGGAGATATCCAAAGCTTGGTACCTATTAACTCAATGTCTGAGTCTGTCACAGGCATACCAACTCACCCACAAGCACACAGGCGTGTGTGCATGTATGCACGCGTGGGACACTGCCTACACACAAACACGCACACAAACACACTTCCTGCATTAAGCCCAGGTCCATATTGCTCCAACAATACCCAGCTGCAACCAATGAACATTCCAGTTACTGGGTCTATCATTTCAAATTTCTGCCCTAAGCCTTTAGGAGATCCAGCAGCCAAATATGGTCCGGCTTGTGTCGTGAACTTTGTGCGACCTTCTAATGCAGTGTAGAGCTCGTGACCTTTAAGACCCTGCTTGGGGCAGGGCTTTAGGTTGCGTTTCGCACAACCATGGAAAGAGGTCCGTGTGTGCATGCGTGTGGGTATGCATGCAAAGTATGTGACTTTGCAGAGAAAGAGAGAAACAGAGCTTCCAAGACTTCTGACCTCTTCGTCATTATTGTTGACTTTGCTGATTTATTGCTCCTAACTAGTCAAATTACCATTCCAGCATCAATGTTGACTCTTTTTTTTCTTCTCCATTTGTGAAGGATCTGTGTCCTTTGACCTTCATGTGTGATAACCTATACTTAATGATGGAAGCGATGTAGGACATGGAACTGAACCACTGAATCGGATGGAAATTCCCCCCTAGCGTGCATGCCTTCCATCTGAAACGGGTAGATGAGACTCAACAGATAACTAAATAAACAGCGCAGTTTATACATTCTTATAATTCTCCTCACAAACACTTTTCTTTATTCTGTAGCAGTTGTTTCTTCGCTACCTTCTAGTTATGTCTAGTTATGTCCATCCGTACACTCTCGCTCTCTGTCTCTCCCATTGTGCATCTATCTCTGACTGTGCTCCACCAGTCCGACTGTCATCTCCTGTTTTTCTAATTGGGGTTCATAAGACTTCAGTCAGCCAGGGAGGCAGACGGGGGATGGATGTGTGTGTGTGTGTGTGTGTGTGTGTGTGTGTGTGTGTGTGTGTGTGTGCGTGCGTGCGTGCATTTGTGTACGCAGTGGTGGCGTGAGATAAAAAGAAGAAAGGAAATAGACTTTCAGGAACAGGCATATTAGCAGCCCAAGCAGGCAGGAAGATTCAAATCAAAATGAACTAATCCATTTGGACCGCTTCTCTGTGAGGGAGTTGAGAGCAGAGGATGCACAGCATCGTAAGATAAGAACCACTAAAGGTTTTTAGCAGGTTGGCATCTTGTTACCTGAGCAGCCTTGTGAAAGTGCAAATCCAGACCGCATTCATGTGGGCAAATCCCAAGCTCGTGCATTAGATGCACTCGAACAGACAGGGCAAGTGTGTAAAACAAACACACTGGGTTATCTGCAGCGCTAGAGATTGTATCAAAGGTTGATCTATCATATTTGTCCATAGTCATCAGACTGTTCATGTGTTAGCAGGTCACGTTAGCTTAGTTATGATGCTAGCTAGTTAGCTGTACTCTGTAAGAACCTTCATTTATGAACTTGCTAATAATATTTCCTCCCGTTTGTCTTAATTTGATCTTTCACACATAGTAGACTGATCAGTGGCTCACTACTTCTAGACTTAAAAGATGAAATCAACTTTGAAAACAAACTGAGATGCAGTTCTTAGATTCTAGCCGTGACAGTTGTGCACCATCAAAGTGCTCACAGAGGCCAGTTGTCATGGCTAGTACTGCTAGCATGCTCTTGAAAAACTACTTACAGGAGAGACAGACAAATTCGTCAGCATCACCATATTTAACATCCTAAAATGCCAGGGCCCTGACGTGGCACAACTGACTTGCACTGAGCTTCACGGTTTGAATCCTCCAGCTCGCTCGACTTTGTAGGAAGCACAGTACTCCTGGCTGGGGGGGGGGGGGGGGGGCCTGTAGCGCTTACATGTCTTCACATAGGTGGTGGGTCACCAGTAAAGCTTGAGGGGGGATATGGGCGATAATAGCGTTACATTCTGCTAGAAAAAGCTGCAGATAAGCTGGCTCCACATGTATTGGCAGCTGCATGTAGGCATCTACATCCTCTACAACCACAGTAGGTGTCATGCGATGGTGGGGCTTTAGGAGGACAGGAAATTGGACGAGCCAAATGGGGATGAAAAGGGAAAAACCATTAAAACATGCCAACAACTATACAAAATGGAGGTCTAGGTTTGGTTTACCACCTACTTTGAGATCAGGTTTTCCTCTGTGAGCAGTTTGTAGTCTGCTGGCCTATTTTTTCGCAATTAGCCCACCTCTATGTGAAACCATGGCTGGATTACTGATCAGGCACGAAGGACAAATGCCGTAGAGCACCAGTGCACCGGCGGTCCCAAAGAGATTAGGGGTACTGCCTTAATACATGTACAAATCCAAATGAAAAAAGGCCCTAGACTAAAACCTTACATAGCTTAATGGTACAGTACACTCAATGGTGCAGTCCAAATCTCTAAAGCTATGGATATTACTGTTTTAGGGCCCAAAGTACAATCTCCCATTTCTAGTCTCTATTCATTGAAGGACCTGGCTTCAGTATAAACTCATGCAGGGCCTCCATCTACAGTCACAGTTACATATCATATGCAGACCAGGAGCCTCGTATATCAATTGTTACTATGGGCAAATTTGTGCATACACACCCATGGGATTTTTTAGCCCTGAAGTTTGTCTCAGAGACCAGTGTAGAACCTGGGTAACCCCTGAATTTAGACACCGATTGGCTAACACTGATGTCTTTGCAGGCCTGGGTGATTGCTCATTGCAAGAGGTAGACAACAGATGTTAGGAGGAAGGAATTACAAATAACCATCATGCTTTGCTTCTGCTGTCAGACAATCTTGAGGGCTAAACAATTCCATGGGTGTGTACACACAAATTTGCCTATAGTAACGATTGATACATGAGGCCCCAGAGCTCCAGGCTCTTCAAGGCAGGACCAGAGGAACAGATGTCTGTGTATAAGACATACTATTTATTGCTTCAGGGGTCCAAGCTGCGGCAGCGGTCAACAAGAGCTCCAGCTACTCATTTTGCTGCAGTTTATCAAGAAACAGAAAGCCAGGAGTGTTCCTGGTTTTAAACTTTCAAAGTATTAGTCTGAAAATTCAAACTATAATATTAAAAAAGGACCTGATTTCTAAACCTGGCAGTGTGAAGGGCCTGTGAATTGGGTTTGGGGTGGCATTAAAAAGGCCTGCCCCTGGACTCCGGGTTTGGCTAATCTTGCCCTGTGTGACTCCATAATAAAAGTAAAGATTCTGATCCATATGATGCATTCTTATTAACACCATAATCTCTTTGGAGCCAATTAAATGTGTGAAAATTGAGTGTCTTTTACACCTGGGAGAATGTGCCGACTTATTCCCTCCAACAACGTACTCTATGTTTATCGTGACGTGTAAAGATCAGGCAATCCTATCACACGCCAATGCAACTGTGTGTAATTATTGTGGGCCCTGCAGAAATGAAGACAAATGGCATGAGTCTTTTTCAAGGACCTCTTTAGGGGCCTTTAACATGGGAAGCATAAGGATGCGTGTTGGGGTTTATTACTGCATTCATCCATGTGCGTGCGAGCGTTTGTATGCAATCATATTTCAATGTGTCTCTGTCTGTCTGTCTGTGCGTGTGTTTGCTTTAAGTTCAAAAGGTTAATTGTGCCATACGGAGGGTGAGTGCATATGTGCGACAGTATGCACGAAAACCATGCTCATGTGTGCCGGGTTCAAAAGGTTAGCCGTGCCACAGCGCTGTCAATCCTGCCTTAATAATCGAGGCTTAACAAGCACATTTTAAAAGACTGTGCTGCCCTCGCTCAGTCCGTCAACTCAAGGAGACATGACAGCAGCACAAACGGCTTGTTTGGCGAAACTTAATTATTCACCATGAGCTTCATGAGCCAGTGCCCAGTGTGAAACATAGCCCCTTGTTTGAACACAACTTGCAACATGAGGAGTTACTCGGTTAAACCCTGGGTTAAGCCTGCATGTTTCTAGTCATTTTAGCTCATTTGTGTTTCATAACAATCTGTTCCAGGCAGTTGCTAATACAAATATACAACATGTCAGCTTGTAACGTCAGCTTTTTGAGTCACCGGCACGATGACGTTTGCACGATAATCAATGGCTTCCACATATGACTGGGAAAGTTCCTCCTATTCTAAGTTATAGGACTCGTTTGATGACACGACACAGCAGAACGGAGCAGAACAGGCCGGTCTCTCTGGGTGTGCATCTGGGGATTATAGTTAGGGAGGAGTTGTCACAGGGAGGGGCAGAGGAGGGCAGGAAGGGCTAAGGCCAGCAGGGGCTCATTCCCAGTGTACACAGGTGGAATTAATGGGAAGCAACAGGAAAAGACTGCATGTGTGTGCACCTCCCTAAAGCCTAGAGGATTACACACACACACACACACACACACACACACACACACACACACACACACACACACACACACACACACACACACAGCCTTTCACAGACTATAGCAGGTTTCACAAAAATCTTCGCACGATCTTTTCTTCAAATGCTCACACACTGACAAGCTCTTTGTTTCTCTCATTCATTTGCTCTGGCATACACACAGACACAGGCAGTTTTGCGTCCCTCACACCCAGAGCATTATATACGCTCTCCACCCTTCATTCACTAATACATGCTCCCCTTATGTAACACGCTTTATGCACACATGCAACAATACCAAACAGTGACTGAAAATCTATGGGTTGCAACCAACCCCGAGCCACGAATCAGCTCCTTTGTCCTACTTAATTCTCCTGTATGACGGTGTTGCGCAGGTTGGGATTTCAGATGAGTCACTCAGCTCTTTCCTCCAGGTCCCTATATGGTAGGTTTACAAGTATTTCTAGTCACTCTATGTTCATGAATCAGGTTGAAGGTGCTAATTCTGTGTCCCGGCATGAAACGGGATGCCCCTTTTGTAATGGCTGGAGTATTCAGACAGGTCTGAGAACCGTATGAAGTTGTTTGTTTCACTCCCCAACGCTGCCATCATGTGAATGAGACAAGATACAGGACACTATAGATAGATAGATAGATACTGACATCAGTTGAAATTACATACCCTCTCCACAGTTACGCTGTTTTCACCCCGAAAGAAAGAAAGAAAGAAAGAAAGAAATTATTTGTCCTCACCCACTTCCTGTGTTAGGGAGAGGGCTGGGTTAGATGGAGGGGCGAGAGCGGGGCACCCATTGGGCAGAGTCCAAAGTGTGACTGTGTGACTGTGTGTATGTGCTAAGTAGTGAGTGAGCTCTGGTGGAGGTAGGGAAGAAAGAACAGGATGCTTAGCCCTTGAGGAATGTGTACAACCCAGTTGTTCATCTGTAAAGTTCAACCTCCTCCCACCCCTTCACCTCCACTCTTACCCCCCCCCCATGCTCTCGGTCTGTTTGTCACCCTCTCTCCTCTTAGATGGGAAAGTAATTACACGGGGAGAAGCAGTGAGGGTAGAGCGATAAAGACTGAGATGGTGAGAAAAAAAAATAAGTGGAGAGGGTGAGAATGAATGAGAGGGGAGAAGGAGTGGAAAGGAATGCCTGTGGGACCAGGACATTAAAAAAGAAGAAAGAAAAAAAAGGTCAGAGAGATTGCTTTCTCAAAGGCAGGGAGACAGTTCAAGAGGGTGGGGAGGAGATAATTAGAGAGGGAGAGAGAGAGAATCTCTCCCCTTCCTCCAGCGTGACGGTAGCCATGATTCCACAGTTCAGCGGCCATGTCACATTCTGCTGACGTAGCATGAGTAGTCACGCTCCCAGAGCATCAGCCGGCTGAGACGCGTGCTCACCGCTCACGGCTTCAGAGTTTTGAGCATTGACCTTTGTGTTGAGCTGCATGGCGTCCCTTCCCTTCCATTCCTCCAGTGTGCATGCCAAACAAACCCTTTTGGTGGAAATATTACAAATAGGATCTTTAAGAGAAAGTTTAGCACTCTGACTTGTAGTTATTTTGCAAGATGGAATCGGGGATTTTCCCGGTCTGTCTCACCCTCTGGCAACGAGAACTACAAACAAGGTGTTGCAGCCATTGCAGCATGTGGTCCGTCAGTACAGCAGTAAACAGTTCCCACCCTTGTAAAAACGGTATCCTTGGACCGAAGCTAACAGACAATGCAATGTATTACAAACTACATTACTGTGGAGGATGACAGAAAGGAGACGAGACCACTTCTCCTTTTCACCACAAAGCTGTGGGGTCATTTACTTTCGCCATCAACTTAAAGTACACAGTTCACGGCTGAAAAAAGTGAGCAGCTGCCAGGCTTCGCCCGCCCACTGCTCATACACTGCCCCCATGGCATAATCTGAGGCATCCATTGTGAGTGCTACTGGGGCAGTTTGTGATGGGTGTGCCAACAAGGCGGCGTCAGCCAGCACAGCCTTAGCATCCTCAAACGCCTGGTTTCTCTCCTCTGACCAGTCCACCGTTACCCTTCGGGGCCTCATACAGGGGGCGCATGAGACGAGTCGCCCGGGAAATGGACCGGTTGTAAAACTTAACCATACCCAGGAACTCCTGCAGGGTCTTCACCGTGTTTGGGTGTGGGAATCTGGCGATGGCATCCACCTTGTTGGGGAAAGGGGTTGTTCCATCCTTTGCAACCTGGTGCCTGAGGAAGTCGATGGCTGGTCGGCCCAACTGGCACTTTGCTGGGTTGACAATGAGCCCATGCTTGCTGAACAACTCGAACAGCTGCCGGAGGTGGGCCAGGTGCTCCGCCGCAGACGTACTTGCCACGAGAATGCAAGATGGAATCAGCGTTAGCGACTGCCGCTGCACTGGTAGCTTCGTTTTCCATGGCTCACGTCGGGGTCACCAATGTGAAGGATGACAAAAAGGAGACGAGACCACTTCTCCTTTTGACCACACAGCCATGGGGTCGTTTATTTTCTCCACCAACTTAAAGTACACAGTTCATTATTATAAACTCGACATGCTAGCTCACACCGTGGATTATTAGTAGAACTGGATATTGGATCTAAAAATGGCGCCTGTTCATTCCTATGAGAATTGTTCGCCTGGCACATGCACCTAAAAGTTTCCGGCTTCCGGGACGAGTGACCCGCGTTCAGGATCCGGCGCTGCGCGTTCATGAATGCTATGCTAGCGGACTTCATGGATGCATAATAAGACTACTACAGGATTTACTTGGGACTTGAAACCATGGCTGTATTTATACAAACGGCCAAAAAAACCGTTCAAAACAAAGTCTAACAAGTGATTAGATTAGATTAGATTAGATCAGATTAGATTAGAATGTTTTATTAGCCACATGACCAAGGCCGGTGGAATTTGTTTTTGGTACACAAACTCTGCAGCATAATACATACATGGACAACAACAGACACTCCACATATTATCACAAACAATACAGTTACACAATAACAGAAATAAACATATCATGCATAACAATTAGGTGAATGGTGGCGTTTATGCCAATGGTATGTGAGGAGGGGACTATAGGGAGGAATTCAGAGTCATGGCTAGGGGAAAAAAACTGTTTGTGAAGCGTTTCGTCTTAGTGGACAGTGACCTATAGCGCCTCCCTGAGGGAAGGAGCTGGAAGAGGTGATGAGCAGGATGTGAGGGGTCGGAGATGATCTTCTTTGCTCGCTTCACAGTCCGATTAGTATGTAGAGATTCAACTAAGGGGAGTGGGTTTCCTATGATTTTGGATGCCTTGTTGACGATCCGCTGCAGTTTTTTCCATGTTTGACTGTCCGTGCTGTCATACAATACTGTAATAGAAGATGTTATGATGGACTCGATAATGGCTGAGTAAAACAGAATGAGCAGTTGATGTTTGAGCCGGTATTTGTTAAGGTGCCTAAGAAAGTAAAGTCGTTGTTGAGCTTTTGCAATGATGTATTCAGTATTAATTTTCCACTTTAGGTTATTGCTGATGTGTGTTCCAAGGAATTTAAAAGAGTCAGTTGTTGTGATGGGGTCTCCGTTCATTTGTTTGGGTGTTTTAGGATTCGGCATGCATCTGAAGTCGGTAATGAGTTCTTGGGTTTTGGCTGTATTAAGCAGAAGACTGTTGTTTGCGCACCAAGTGACAGCTTGGTCTGCTTCAGTGTGGCACTGGGTTTCATCATTGTTGGAGATGAGGCCTACAATGGTTGTGTGGACTCGTTTGTTTATTTTATTATTTTCACAGAGCTATCTGTGGATGTAAAGTGGGTGATGTAAAGTGAGAAGAGCCAGTGGGAGGGAACACAGCCCTGAGGAGCAGCTGTACTGAGGGTAAGAGGGTGTAAGCTTAGGTTATTAACCTTCACCCTCTATGGCCTGTTCCTAAGGAAGCTCCGAATCCAGTGGCATATGGCTGGGTCAATGTTCATATCCAAGAGTATGGTAAAGCGTTTGAGTGGTTTGATGGAGTTGAAGGCGGAACTAAAGTCTATGAACAGGATGCGTGCGTAGGTGTTTGGTGATTCCAGTTGTTGCAGGGCATGGTGCAGGGCTATGCTAACTGCATCCTCAACAGACCGGTTGGCTTGATAGGCAAATTGATATGGGTTAATCATTGGGGAGGTGCAAGAGTTCAAGTGGGACAAAATGATGCGCTCAAATGCTTTGATGGCCACAGATGTTAGGGCAACTTGTCTAAGTCATTGAGGCAGGTGATCTTTGAGGACTTTGGCACAGGAATGATGGTAGAGTTTGAAGCACTGTGGGACTGTACATTGACTTAGAGAGGCGTTAAATATGGTGGAAAATATTGAGCCAATTGTGCTGCACAGTGGCTCAAAAAAGCAGGACAGATGCCATCTGGCCCTGCTGCTTTCCTAATGTTCAGCTTCTTGAATGTTGCTCTCACCTCATCCTCCTGGATGCAGAAGGGTGGCACTGGAGTAGGAGTAGGGGGGATGGCTGGTGGAATAGGTTTTTGAAACCTTGCATAAAACTTATTTAATTTATCTGGGAGGTTATGGTCATTATCTGGAGGTGAGCAGGGGCGTTTTTTGTAATCTGTCAATTCCTTAAGGTTTTTTCCATATTGCTCTGGAGTTACTGGAAGAGAATTGTTGTTCCGAGTTTTGTTGCGTAGCTGGACTTTGCTTTTCTTATTGCAGCACGCAACTTATACTTGGCTGCTCTGTACTGATCCCTGTCTCCGTTTTTGTACGCCCAGTTCTTTTCTTTGTGTAGGAGGTGTAATTCTTTGGCTAACCAGGGTTTAAAAATTTTTTTTTTTTTAATTGCCTTACAATGTCACGGTTTTGGTAGGGATGCATATTTCCTCGCAGAACTTGATGTATGACGTCACTGTGTCAGCGAGTTCATCGAGGGAGTCGCAAGCTGCACTACATACATTCCAATTAGGGCATTCGAAACACCCTCGAAGCGTTTCAATGGCGTCCATGGACCAGGGCCTGACAGATTTGGACGTTTTCTTGATGGATTTAAGCTTTTGTCTGTATTTTGGGATGAGGAGTAATACAGCGTGGTCGGACTTCCCCAGTGGAGCCCTCGGGAATGCACGGTAAGCATTTGAAATTGAGATGTAGCAGTGATCCAATGTTTTGTTTTC
This sequence comes from Lampris incognitus, assembly GCF_029633865.1. Taxonomy (NCBI): domain Eukaryota; kingdom Metazoa; phylum Chordata; class Actinopteri; order Lampriformes; family Lampridae; genus Lampris; species Lampris incognitus. Next base: position 39,475,417 of record NC_079217.1, read on the forward strand.
TCTGCTATGGCGAGTGACTTGTTGCTTATAGTTCGGTAGTTCGAGGGAAAGATTCCTGTGGTTGAAATCCCCTAACACCATGACAGACGTGTCAGGGTTGGAGTTTTCACCATGGGAAATGTGTTGCGAGAGTTCTCTAATGGCTGCGTTAGCATTAGCTTGTGGTGGAATGTAAACAGCAACTAATACCATTGAAGCGAATTCTCGGGAAAGGTAATGTGGTCTGCATTTCAAACTGATGAATTCAATATCATAAGGGCAGTAGTGGTGTTACACCAGCGCTGATTGACCATGAGACGAATACCTCCACCCTTTGACTTGTGAGATAGTTGGACTGACCTGTCGGCTCTGAAGATAGTGAAGCCGGGGGGGGGGGTTACCGCTTGATCAGGGACCGCTTGATCCAGCCATGTGAAGCACAATGGCTGAGCAGTCTCTGTAGTCTCTGTCGGTTTGTGTTAATGACAAAAGTTCATGCATTTTATTTTGGAGGGTTCGCACGTTGGATAAGATCAGTGCCGGTAGTGGGGGCCGATAGGGCCGTCTCCTGACCCTGGGGAGCACCCCTGTTCTCCGTCTCCCTGTGCTAGGTGTATTTCCCCAGGGTGGCGATCAGCCAGCATATCCTCTGGAATGTTGGCAGATAGTCCCAAATTGCCAAATGTAGTCTTCCTGATGTACAGCAACTCCTCACGGTTGTATTTTCATAGACATGATGCTTTTCTGACATGAAACGTAGACAAAAGTGCAAGACACAGCAGCAGAGCAGGAACCGGGGCCAGCCTCGTGGCGGCCATGCGACGCAAAACCACAAACTCAAATATCTTGATGTGTGAAAGAGAAGGCTCGGCTTTGTGTCATTTATTCAGCTTTACCTTTGATTTTGTTCATCCGATCAGCGTTTGTTTAACCTAGCAAAGATCCTCGTTCCCGAGACAAGACCACACGTAGAGTGCTCGTACACAGCCGTGACGTCATGCAGAAAAAATGTTTTTCTGGACTTTTTCTCGGCTTTGGGACATTTTTGAAAAGATTAAACCCCCATGGCTTAAAAACATACAACACAAAGAGTAATAATTGACCGTGATTATAGCTGCAGGTGTCCTCTCAACAGTTTACAGGCGTCTCTTTTACAATGGTGGTCTATGGGGGAAATGCTTTTTCGGCCGCAGGGGATTTTTCGCTGCAATACCGCGAGTGACCACTGGAAAAAAACTGAGCGGCAGCGCCGCATCCAGTTTTACTGTAATACATTGGCTCACACTCCTCAACCTCGCGTCTACCCACCATCCCTTTCTGCTAACCCCTGAACCCACCGTCTTAAAGGGACAGTCACTGGTAAACATGGTGAATGTCTAACCTGCTTAAAGTAGGTCACTACATTACACTATGAGAACAATTTTCTACTGAAATATTAATTGTAAAATTGGTAAATTACCTGTCCAACAGAAGCATTTTCTTGTTTCAATCTGTTTTCCTGTTTGGGTAGCAATGTGTATGCCGCTGCACCAGTATTTGTCCTACCCAGTCAAACATTTCAATTGCAGTCTATGGAGAGTCTCACCGCCCACGGTAAAGATGCCAGTTAGTATTATGTAACCTGACTCCATGGCCCAGATGAATGAAATAACTGTTAATCTAGACACAGGCGTAACGAGTCAGTGCCGGGCCCCAATGCAAGGTGGTCAAAGCGGGCGCCGGCCTACCCATCACAATCGGACGTAACATTACATCATGTCAGCAGCAAATTAAAGAGGTTTAAAGCATGCAGCTTTAAAACGACCAACAACAGCAAAGCGCACTGCACAGTTGACGCCTAAATGAAATTATTACTAGTAAAACAGGCTGTGCTATAGAAGAGGAGTCATAATAGCAAGGCCAAGATAGTGATAGACTAGCTTACTTAACAAAATCTGGTGTCGAAGCACCATAACAGATGAAAACAATCTGTGATGGTGCACTCCAACATTGACAATATTATTCATGTCTGTGCATAGGCCTTATAAACACAAAACACAAGTGTGTAGGTTGATTATTAGTCAAATAAATAACAAATAAGTTCTAATTGCATCATAGGTGCACTCCCCGGGCTCTTCGCTGTGCGAAGTCTTGACTCTTCACCAGCTAGCTAACTCTTCTGTGTGGATTTTGGTACGCAGTAGTATGCATGTCCTGCAAATTTTTTAACATACCTTAAACTCAGTGCTCAAGAGCTTTGATATGATAGTGGTGAGATAAAAGAGGGGTCTATGTTTGTAGGCCCTAAACTGTCGTAGGCCCCAGTGCAGCTGCATTACCTGCATGTATGGTAGTTTTGCCTCTGAATGTAGAAAAATTCCAGGTTTCAGCTTTAAACCTACATTTTACCCTTACATTATACCCCTGCTTGTCTTCAGCTGTGAAAAAGCTGTCAAAGATGCTCGGTTACTGATTTTGTCCTCATGCTCCGGCTGTGTAGAAATTCAGTCCCCTATGTTTTGAACTCTTACACACTCACATCTCCTCCCCCTATCCAGAATAAAAGAAGGTGTCCTCCATTCATCCTGATTATCCTGTGAACAGACTAAGACAGGCCAAAGGCTACAACAGAACAACACAGGTTGCACTTTATGTACTGTGCTCCATGCTGCTTAGCTCTGGGCGGCTAGCTACAGTGGGCCTACATACCAGGCCTCTACCGTCGGCCTGCAAAGTCAGTAACACACTTTGCTTGGAACTTTAAATCACCAAGTGTCCTAGCTTCTATCCAGTGACAGTTGAGATTGATGTTTTGCTTAAGCTTTCAACTGCCTTGATGTGCATGTCACCCCTCTCTTTGTGTCCTTCTACTGGCTACCCATTGCTGCTTGCATCCAGTTCAAAACCTTGTTGACATTTTGGGCAGCTCAAGGAACTTTACCAACTCAACCACAATACACTGCAGCTCATTCTCTTTATGCCACCTCTGGTAGGCTATTGTTTGTCCCCTCTGCCAAAGTGACAACCTTAAGGGCCAGACTTTTCTCTCACATGTCCCCAAAACGGTGGAACAAACTCCTGGTCTTCATCAGAGCAACTGTCTTACTTACTTTCTTCAAGAAAGACCTAAACACCTTCCTCTTCGAAGCCTATACCTCAGTCCTTAAAAAAAATGGTTGGTTAAGACCAAGTGTGCGTGTGCGTGCGTGCGTGCGTGCGTGCGTGCGTGCGTGCGTGCGTGCGTGCGTGCGTGCGTGCGTGCGTGCGTGCGTGCGTGCGTAATGGTTCTCTGGGGGTTCAATGGGGATCCTGGTTAGATATAATCCTTATAATCTTTATTTTGGGTAATGTATGTGTAAAAAGGCACGTATGCCCATGTGAACATGCTGTATAACATATTAGCAACTTGTAGTACTTTGCCCTCAACCAACGTTTGTGGCTACAATTAGAAATTATTGTGAATTGTTGTTTTTGCTCCAATCCAAAAGCCATCAAAAGGATAGAGTGGCTTCAACCCAAAAGGACATCTTTATGAATCCATCTAATTCTTATTTGAACTTTTATCCACTTTAGAGATCTCTAAAGTAGATTTTTTTTTTGCTATTCAAATAGCAAAAAACCATCCATGTACAGTCTATCCACTTCCCACTGCTCTACTTTCCATTTGTTAAAATCTATCAAATGTAGATGAAAATGGTGCATTTGTTTTAAAGTCGAGCCAGTGAAACTCTAAAACACTGCCCTCTGGCTTCCTTTAACCTATACCTCCTCAAAAATCAGCCACCAACAAGGCAGGTAAACAACGTGACCTAGTCCTAACTTGTAACTTGTGCTGCCTCACTCTCAGATACACCTCTACACACATCCCATCACTTCTTTCTCCAATCCTCCATCCAGCTTCCTCCTACTTCCACATCTTCTTCTGCACCGTAGCATTACTGAGCCAGTTCTTCTGTATGGTGCCATCTGTTTTTACCATATGCTTACAGTCACCAATAAGAATAAACTCTTAAAGATAATTCATTTACCCAGCAAACTCATTGGTAGTTCCACCTCCAACTTATCCGATTGCGTCACCTCATCCCTGATCCGCAAAGCACTCAGAATCACACATGACCCAGACCACCCACTCTACCAGTACTTTACCCCCCTTCCTTTTGGATGCAGGTATAGACTGACCATGTGCAGAAAGGCCCGTTTCAGCAAGAGCTTTGTTCCTACAGCCATACAAGCTTTAAATAAGTAACCCCCTCTTAAGATGCAATAAGTCCAGTCTGTAGTGTGTAGTGTCAATCAATCTCTTTGTCTCTGTTGTGTGACCCCTATAATTAAGTGTCCCTGTAAATCTTGTACTTTGTATAATTCTGCATGTCTTACTTGTTTGTGCTATGTATGCATCTACTGTGGAAATGAATTTCCTCTTTGAGGACAAATAAACTATAGCTATTATATCTATCTGTCTGTCTGTCTTTGTCTGTCTGTCTGTCTGTCGTCACAGTCTGTCACAATCTCTCAGGTTTGGTGTCCTCCAACTTACAACAAATACAATAATTTGTTGCTCTTAAAGCCGACTGTGCACCCACTGCCTGTGCTCCACCCTAACTATAGCGGTTGATGAATTCAGTCTACTTGCTACTAGACCACTAAGCTACATTTCCCTGGGCTTAGGGCAAAGCTTTGGTTGGCTGTGAGAAAATGATGCAAGGCCAACAATGATCAATACGACAACAACGATCTGATATGTTATCAATCTATGGTATTCTCTTTCTCTACATGTGCAACCTTACTCAAAACATCCTATTACCAGCTTAATGTATCTGATGCTTTCAGGCTTTACGAGCTGTTAATTCACCTTCTTTCCTCCTCAAATCCTCCACCTCCACCTCTGTCCATATTCCTAATGACTTTGCCCTCTAGTTTGAAGAGAAAGTAGCAATCAGTGGTCAATTCTCTGCTCCTGCTTTCTCTGTCATTCCACTTCTCACTAAAGCTGGCCCTGAGACTTCCATTATGTCTGACTTCTCCCCTATCTCTAAAACCAAAGCCTCTAAATTTCTGCTCTCTAATCATCCCACAGCCTATTCCCTTGATCCCATTCCCGTGCCCCTTTCTATGGTGTTTTTAAATCTAACTTTAACTTTAAACTAGCTCAGTTCACCTCGTTGTTAAACAAGACTAGGTCAAAACCTAGTATATGGCTGGACCGTGTATGGTCAGAAGTAACATGTCACATGACGTGGTTAAGCTACGTTTGAGAAAGGAAAAAAAAAAGATTATAAAGGCAATTGCAAGAACAATACTTTCCACTCATATCTTGGGATGTTTGATTTGAAAGACCCCCCCCCCTTCATTTGTTTCTATCTGCGGATGTCTCTCTTTTTCTAATACTCACTCTGTATTGACAGGCGAATTCACAAAGAGTGGATTGCGGCCACTGATCACACCATGAATTGCGCGTCACTTGCAACCACTGTCTGCCTCGTCTCAAGGTCTGATTCACAAAAGATATTGCGCTAATGATATTACAGCCCAAACATGCCCATAACGTTTTGCAGCTGAGTGCTATTTGCCCTTGTTTTGCATCTGATTACAATTATCCATGTGGCAAAGTATAAATGGTGGCTTTGTGCCAAGAACACAGTAGGCAGGCTCAATGTCATCCTTGATGTCATCAAGCACTGCAAGAATTGTTTGACCTGGCAACGTGTATCTGTGAATGATTTCGGTGTCGGTTAAATCAAAATGTGATATAACACCGGAGCGCCAGAATGCAGTTTGTTTGTCAGATCAGGAGCATTTCACACTCAGCTAAAGGGGTCTCCAGTTCAACAGTAGTTGTCCCTCTGGACTTATCTGCCATATTTGACAAAGTAAAAGTGAATCATCAGTTTCCAGTGTTGAGCAAGCTACTTGGAAAGTGTAAAATGTTATCAGCTAAGCTACCAGTTACTCTACATTAAATGAAGTTTCACTACACATAGCAAGCTAAATTACAGCAACATGGAAATAGTAGTTTACTACATTGAATCCTTTTTTTGTTTTTTTACATTGAACCAACTTCCTTCCAAGTCAGTGCTATCTCAGTGATCAGTTAAACAGATAGGCAGGCACAAAATGTTCAGTTCAATTGTTTATTGAACAATATGCTGTGTTCTCTGCTCTTAGTGCTCCAAAATCAATTTAAAAAAAAAGAAGAAAAAAAAACATGTGCTCCACATAATAACAAATAGCAGGTGTCGAGAATGTGTTTGTGTGTGTGTGTGTGTGTGCGCGTGTGTGTGTGTGTGTGTATATTCCCCTGCAGGAGACATGTTGTAGGCATCAGCCCAAGGATTGGTACATGATGTCACCATCATACAGAAGTGCTTCTGTTAGCTACACATACAGGTCCGTGTATGGTGATAGTGTCACTTACTGATCCTTAGTAGCTTTATTTGAGACTTCAGCAGAAAGCTCTGCTGCACTTGAGCAACAGAAATGCTTGGGAAAATGTAGGCCTGTGTGGACACGACTGCACTACTTGATCAATAATAGAGCGTCACAACTGAAAAGCTATTTGATTCATAAAAAAAGTGGTGCTACCACCATGCTTCAGAGAAATGTAGTTAAACTAGTAATGCTGCTACTTGTAGCAATGCTATTGCCCAACACTGCCAGTTTCTACTGACACTGATGGATCTGGAATTGTGGGTAAAGTACTAAAGTAGATTTAATCACATCTGACAGGGAGGCTATACCAAGTATCTTGGAGGGGTCAGGTGTCCACCCCCTGATAGGTTACAATAGGAGTGCCTCAAGGCTCAATGCTCAGCTCACTCCTTTTCACACTCTATGCCACTTTACTTGCTCAAATAAACTCGGCACACTTTTGCCTACCATTGCTATGCCAGTGACACCCAACTAAACCTTTCTTTTCCCCCAAATCACACTGAGGTGTCTGGATGGGTTGCTGCATGCCTCGCTGACATATCTGCTTTGATGAAGGAGTGGCAGCTCCTGCTTGACTTGTCCAAAACTGAGCTGGTCATCTCTGACAGAGACATATTGATCAGGCTTGGTGCATCAATAATCTGTGACACTGAATACCTGTTCTCTTTTCCTCAGATGTTCTTGAGAAGAATGGAGTCTACATTTCTAAAATGTAGATACATTTTAAAGAGTCTTCTGTAATGGTTACATCATTAGGTTTGCTTGGGTTTTTTCAACAGTACAGCAAGTAAGCCAGCAGTCAGTCGTCAGCCTGGATCTGTCATTTGTCTCCAGTGCATTTGGTTTGTGTTTGTTGTTTTTTCTTTTCCCTTGTAACCTTGGCAACATGCCCTGGAGGCGTCATGGTCCCCAATCATCTGATATTGTTTGGCAGTCATCATGCCCTGCCTGATTAAATTGTACACATGTGTATATGAGCATGCACATGTATGCACACACGCATGTGTAAACACACACACACATAAATACACACACACACACACACACAGACACACACTGTACTCTGGTTTGACGAGGTGCTAAGGGGTGGATACAGGATATTGGTGGGCTCAAGGCTGGGTTTCTGTGTCTGGTATTCTGGTATATATCCCAAACACACCCTAAACACGGGGGGGGGGGGGTGAGCTGTTTGTAGAGAAAGACTCCAGTAATCACTACAGGGAGGCTAGTCCTCTTTTCTTCTCTTCTCTTCTCTTCTCTTCTCTTCTCTTCTCTTCTCTTCTCTTCTCTTCTCTTCTCTTCTCTTCTCTTCTCTTCTCTTCTCTTCTCTTCTCTTCTCTTCTCTTCTCTTCTCTTCTCTTCTCTTCTCTTCTCTTCTCTTTTTGGAGCATTACTGGCTTCTCCTGTCTCATACTCTCATTGCATTTGAGAAGCAAATGAAGCTAGTTGACGCAGGCCATTTTCTGGTACTTACTTGCTAACTGATATTTACTTACTAAGCCGTGCAATAAAATGGAGTCTGTGGGGGTTCTCATGGGCCTCAGCATTAAGGCAAACACCCTAACTATATTTCCACCATGGTAAGAATAACTTGAGGTGTCGTCTTGTCAGAACAGTTCAGTATTTGTCAATGAGCATGGTTTGTAATTGTTAGAGAATAGAAGTTTGCGCTTGTGTTGCGTTGAACTTCAACAGAAACCAAATTCAAGCATGTATTTATTGAAAATAACAACCGATTACATGAATTCTAGTAGCACTTCAGCTGGTTACTTCTAAGAATGTTTTGTTCCTTTGGTTCGATGTCTCTTGGGCAGTGTTTCTCTGACATCTGGGGTGCCTTTTGCGCCCATGGGGTGATGGACTAGGGTGCTAAGTGGCTGGCAACAAAGCACAAGCTCATCATATGTTCGTTTATGCTGTGTTGTGCTTTGCTTGTCTTGTGATATGCTGCGTTGTGTGTTAAATGGACTGCATTTTATATCACTTCTCTAGCTGCAGCACCCACTCAAAGCACTTTGAAATTAATGCCTCACACTCTCTCTCACACACACACACACACACACACACACACACACACACACACACACACACACACAGTCATACACGCACACTCATACACTGATGGTGATGACAACCATGCAAGGTAACAACCAGTGTCGACACCTCGACATTTCTGCCAGGAGGAGCCGAGGATCGAACCAGCAACCTTCCAGTTACCAGATGACCTGCCCTACCTCCTGAGCCACTGCCGCCCCACACTCAACATGACACAATATACTGTTGTGTTGAGATGTGTTGCATTGGTCATTGTGTTGTTTTATGTTGCATGTGTTGTGTTGTGTTCTCTGCCCTTCATCTTGCTTCTTCATCTGGCTTCATGGAGATCACCAACAGCTGAGACCCGCGGGTCACCTTGGACTATTTTAGTGCATCAGCCAGAGGCAGAAGAGACACAAGCTGAGATCGGAGCTTGCAGCTGATGTAACGCCAAGTTAGCTGTTAAACTAGCCCAACCGAGAAGGCCCAGTTCAAATAAAGTAGACTGAAGCGCGGTTTTCTTTAGTTCCTTCTCCGTAGATGGATCTGCCTATATTTACCACTCCGACGTGTGAGAACAGAACAGGTGGGAGCCCATGGGCATTGTTCACTCGGGAGGTGAGATGAAAAAGCGAGGAGGATGTCGTTCTCTCTCACCTCCTCCTCGTCCTCCCTCTGTTCCGCTTTCTGCTCTCGCGTTGGTGTGTCCACTCTGCTCTGAGGGCAAATGAAGAGAGAAACGGCAGCAGGTTGTCAAGGCAACAAGGGAACCAGGGTCACATACATATGCACACAGGGATACGCACAAAAGCACATGTTACCCGTGCTTGTGTGTGTGTGTGTTAAAGCCTGTGGGTTCATGCGTGTGCGCTCAAACACGTGCATGTGTCTGCGTCACTGGAGATCCATTTGTGGTGTGCGTGAGTGACTATTTGTGGGCCGGAGAACCTTTCACAACTTGAGTTGAGTGAGACTCTACCACAAGCGAATCGTCATGAGCTTTATTTGTATGGAGCAGTATCATAAGTCACACAGCGAGTGCCCTACTTTATGTCCTGTAGACTTTTAAAACAATACACGTATCTGTCACAGTGTGTCCCCTTAACACTAGAAAACAGCAGCCAATGGTTCCTGTGTTGAAATATCAACCACTGACCTACATTTTACCCACATTTAACCTTCTTGTGAAGGTTATTGACTCAATTTTTGGTGTTTGTACTTTCTGCAAAGTATACACAGTGTCTATAAATATAAATCACTCCCTCAATATCAAAAGAATGTAGCTCTCTGATGCTGTTAATAGTCTCTCGTTCTGTATGTGTCTCTCTCTCTCTCTGTATGTCTGTCTCTCTCTCTCTGTAGGTCTCTCTCTCTCTTTCTGTATGTCTCTCTCTCTTTCTGTATGTATGTCTCTCGCCCGCATCTCGTACGTGTGGTTCGTGTGTTTTTCTCCATGAGAGTCCTAAGATAGTTTTAATGGATGGGCGTGCTCAGTGCTTCACATGCAAATGTGGGATAATAATGGCCTCCCCAGTTCTGGAAGATAAATTCAAAACAAATGCTTAATTAGTAGCTGGGGATCGAAACCTCCAACAGCAAACATTTTTTAAGAGAGGGGGGCAGGAAGAGAATGGAGACGGGGAGTGATAAAACTGTCAGTTATTGCTTAAGAGAGTGTTGATGTGCACTTTTGACACAAGGAAAAGACTTCATGACTAGGTTGAGATTGTAGGACCGTATGTGGTTCTGTGTGTGAGGTAGGGTGACAATGTGTGTGGCTTCAAGAAAAGAAAACCACTTTGTTTTGTCATTGTATTCTTACAATGAATTTGTCTTCTGCATTTAACCCATCCTATTGTATAGGAGCAGTGGGCAGCTGCAGCACCCGGGTGCCAACTTCAGTTCTTCTTTCCATTGCCTTGCTCAGGGACACAAACAGGAGCATTAACCCTAACATGCATGTCTTTTTTATGGTGGGAGGAAACCCACGCAGACATGGGAAGAACATGCAAACTCCACACAGAAAGGACCTGGGATGGCCTGGGGTTCGAACCCAGGACCTTCTTGCTGTGAGGCACCAGTACTAACCACTGGGCCACTGTGTGTGGCTTCAAGATCATACAAGATCAATGGCTTGTGTGATCTCTTGTTTATTAATTGGCTTTTGCTTTGGGTTTTTTTTTTGGGTGGGGGGGATGCTTGCCTGATGACCTTGTACCTAGCAGAGATATTACGTTTAGTGTAATTTACCTCTTAAAACATGTACTTTTCAACAAAAATCCAAGGTAGCACATCTCTGTTGAGACAACTGACAGAAGCACATCGGGTCACGTGCCTAACACATCTTCCGTCCACACTACGTTGAGGCCTACTATACGTATATGTGAAAGAGAGGTGTACAGAACGGAAAAAAGAAAGTAAAAAGTCAGCTTCTGCAGTATCATATTTTCTTTATTATGCTTGTCTGGTTGTGTTAACTAATTTCTTCTTGCAGTATCCGGGAAGTTAAATGAAGGGAAAATGAATGTGGGACAACTGAAATACAAACACCTTGCCCAGCCGTGCAAAAGATCAGGCTGACGTTTCCAAGCTCAGCTTTCACTGGTACATTTTGTGATCAAAGGATTACAGTCTGATCCGGGACCTCGGCATAGCCTGGGCTGAATTAATTCTATATTTTACAACTGGGAGCGAGGAAAGAGCGGGCTAGAGATTCAAAGAACAGCACAGACGGGGAGGGCAGGAGCAGTAAGGATCCCTCTCAGTTTGTTCCTTGTTCTCAGAAACTCTTGATTTTTGGCTATACGGAAAGCACCTTCTTTTTTTCCCCTCCCTCCGCTTTTTCCTGTATTGCAGTAGGAAGGAATATGCCACGTCCGAGCATCATTCAGCCATAGTCAGCCATAGTCAACACCAGACAAAACAATATGAGGGGTGAAATTGACATGTCTGACTTTGTGCATAGGCAGGCAGCCATGTCCCTCTATACGCTCTCTCAAAGATCCCAATCTTTCTAAACTTGGCCCCCGGTCGGTGCCAAGTCCAATTTGTTCACTCTGCTTGTATTTTATTTGCGGAGGGATCTTGATTAGCCACACACCCCTCAGAAGGGCAAGACCTTCTCCTTATCTTATAATACGGAAGTGGGGAAGGAACCATCAACACTGGCACACAGGGTGGGCCGCTTGCGACGTGAGTTGGCTGTATTTTGATGATAATGTTTTGGTCTGTCCAATTTTTCCGTTTGCTCCGGGGTCTAAAACTGAGCTGCTTTTAAGAGGGAGCGTCACGGGAAAAGAGGAGTAGAACATGAGAGGAGAGCGATGGAGGAGAGTGAATGAGGGAAGAATGGAGGAGAAATGGGGTGGATTAAAACGGAGAGTGAGAGAGGAGTGAAAGAGGCAGAAGAAATATGGAGGAAAAATCTTAAAAGTGGAGGGTTTTGGTGTCCTGGTTCGCGTCTATCTCCCTGCAGCGGGGGTGGTCCTCCTGCTAGATAACCCCAGCCAGCCAGAGTGATAGAGATCAGATTGAGATGACATGCTGGAGCGTTGCCCAGACACACAGACAGACACACAGACACAGACACACACACACACACACACACACACACACACACACACACACATATAATGACAGTGGAAAATGAAATAAAACATTCTGTTTTCAGTACTTGGGCAAGTCTTCACAGTGAAGTTCATAGCACCACATCAAGTCTACACCGTGGGGGCATGTTGTCTTTGTTTGCCTCACAGCTGTCTGTGTCTTTCCTGAGTGTTAAAATTCTCTAGAAAGTTTGGTTTGGTGCTCGCCATAAGAAAAAAAAAATGAAATCTTAAAATGAAATCTAGTGGGAGCTAGAATGCCAGGCGTTGGGGAACCAGTCTCTTCTTTTGGCTTTTAGGCTTACGAAGTTGTATACACTGATCAGCCAAAACATTAAAACCACCTGCCTAATATGGTGAAGGTCCTCCTCGTGCCACCAAAACTGCTCTGACCCATTGAGGCATGGACTCCACAAGGCCTCTGAAGGTCCTCTGGTTTCTAGGACCAAGACGTTAGGAGTAGATCCTTTAAGTCCTGTAAATTGTGAGGTGGGGCCTCCATGGATCGGACTTGTTTTTCCAGCACATCCCACAGATGCTCGATCGGACTGAGGAATTTGGAGGCCAAGGCAACACCTTGAACACTTCATCATGTTCCTCAAACCATTCCTGAACAATGTGTGAAATGTGGTAGGGTGCATTATCCTGCTGAAAGAGGCCCCTGCCATCAAGGAATACCGTGGCCATGATCTGGTCTGCAACGATGTTTAGGTAGGTGGTACATGTCAAAGTAACATCCACAATTCTCCTGATGAACTTCAGTCCTTACTGACACCTGAGCCCGATACCAAAAAGCTGGTCTCTATGTTTGTTAATGTATCTGGAGGTCAGACTGCTCCATTCACACAGCACCTGAAGACATCCTGGGAGAGTGAAATAGGAGTGAAAATTTCAGAAGACGCATGGGCTAAATGTCTTCACAGCATACAGTCTTGCTCAATTAACTCAAGACATCAGTTAATTCAGTATGAGGTCATACATAGACTCCATTATTCACATGTTAAATCACAGTCATTCTCCTCATCCTCATCACCACTTTGTATTAAATGCAACCAATCTGATGGAAGGCTGGCTCATATGTTTTGGTTCTGCATCAGACTCTACACATTTTGGTCAGGAGTTTTTCATTGCTACTCAGATGTTCATGGACATGATCTACCTCCTAATCCAGAAACAGCCATTCTAGGCCGGTCACAACAGCTAGAAATTCTAAGTCATTGGAGAAATTTTGTTGACCCAGATGGACAGATGGACTGGTCATTGCAAAGAAAGTCATTCTTAAGGTCTGGAACAAAGCGATATCCCCTTGTTTTGACCCTGGCTCACGGAGTTCTCTTGTACTTTATATACAGAGAAAATATGATATGAGATGTTAGGGAGGGCAAGTAGGTTTAAACAGATATGGCAACCCTTCATTGACTATATCACAGCACTGAGGGGACCCACATGACACCCCACATGTATCATTGAGCCTTGGGTGCCCATGACCCTGTTGCTTTTTCACCGGTTGTTCTTCCTTGGATCACTTTTTGTAGGTACTGACCGTTGCATACCGGGAACAGCCTAGAAGACCTGCCGTTTTGGAGATGCTCTGAACCAGTCATCTAGCCATCACAATCTGGCCCTTGTCACAGTCAATCGGATCCTTACACTTGCCCATTTTTCCTGCTTCCAACACATCAACTTCAAGAATTGACTGTTCACTTGCTGCCTAATATATCCTACCCCTTGAAAGGTGCCAATGTAATGAGATAATGTTATTCACTTACCTGTCAGTGTTTTAATGGTTTTGCTGATTGGCATATATATATAAAACTTTGTTAAAAGAAACACCCAACAGTACGGAAAGTGCTCAACAAATAAGAAGCAAAATAATCCAGAGTCAAGTAATTCTTTATGAGACAGTACAAGCCTGTTTTGTACTGTCTCGTAAAGAATTTATTTGACTCACTGGATTTTATATATATGTATATACATATATATATATAATTTTTGTTTTACCATTTGGCTAACCATTGGCAGTAGAAAAGCCAAATCTTTAAAAGCTACTGTGGCTTTCATCTTTCAAGGCCAGAACCCCCCCCCCCTCCGCCCCAGCAGTTGTTCAATAAGTTACATGACAAATAATATATTTCTTTCCCTTTATTCATATTGCGGTAATATTTGTGTCAGGATTTACTGTTATCAACACAATCTATTGGTTCATTTTTCGTTCATTGCGTTTCATTTCCCCTCTCTGCTTTGACAATGTAGATCTGGCTTTCGTTTCCTCTCTGTTTCTGTTTCCGCCCCTCCTTCATTCTTTACTGGGAAGACTTGCGGGCTGAGTCTGCTGAATGCAAATTCACCAAGTCCTTACTCGCTTTAGACGCAATCGCAGTAGTGCTTTGCATCTATGACAATGCGTGTCCTTGTTTGTGTCTAGCTCCACCTCCACATGAGGATCTCTCCAGCATGTGGTCTGTGTGTGTGTGTGTGTGTGTGTGTGTGTGTGTGTGTGAGTTGTTGCTGTCCCAGAGGAAATGGTCTGTGGGTCCAGACGGCTCCAACTCAGTTTCTCAGTGTGCCTTCACTAATCTGCTGTAATGATGCTTCAGTCAGTTCAGCTCACCACACACACACACACACGCACACATGCACAGTTATGTACATTAATCCCCTCCCTCTCTCTCCGCCCCTTTCCATTTCTCTTAACCTTATTCTCTCCCTCTCTTTGTCTCCCTCCCTCCCAATCTCTCTGGAGCTATGAGGTTAGTGGCCGCCTGGGGGTCACCGGTGAGGTGTGTCTGCATGCCTGATACGGTATCAGCTGTATGAAAGGGCCAAACGCCCTGCAGACACACAGCTCCAGGGTGTCTCTTTGCAGCCTCTGATGTAGGAGACGTGTGAGGCCTCATTCATCAACCGTTGGTACGTACAAATTTGTTCTTACACACCCATAGAATTTATTTAGCTCTCAATTTTGTCTGACAGTCGGCAGCGAAGCCTGATGGTTATTTGTAATTCCTCCCCCTAACAACTATTGCCTACCTCTTGCGATGAGGTAGACGGGGTTGGGGGCCCTAATCACCCAGGCTCGCAAAGACATCAGCATTAGCCAGTTGCTGTCTAAATTCTGGGGTAACCTAGGTGCTATGCTGACCTGTGAGACAAACTTCAGGGCTAAACAAAAAATATCCATGGGTGTGTAACACCACATTTGTATGTACAAACAATTGACGGATGAGGCCCACAAAGAAGGTCTACCAACCACACGTATCACAAATGATGCATGTCGTCGGTGTGTTTGGTCACCCTGCGTTCATGAAGCGAGAGATAAAAAGTGGCCGGGCGACGTCATCCCGGATACAGGCACACTGAGTGGGTTCGGCTCAAGTGGTAGTGTGATCGTCAATCATGATTCATGTTTTGTATCTCCTCTGCTGATATCAAAATGAGTCGTCGTCTTCTTTAGTCCTGTGAAACAATCATACGTTTAACTCATAAAAGCCTCTGATTACAGACAGGGGCGTGTTTATATCTCAGTTATTTAGTATGTGAACTACAACTTATGACATGATACTGATATCAGAGCTAGGATTGCAACTCGTGTGTTTACAGGCGTTACATTAAGTGTAATTATCTCTTAAAGGACACATCATTTCCAAAACACAAATCCAAGGCAGCGAATGTTTCAATGCAACTCTCCGCCGCAACAATTCTGTTTAATACATAGCCAATTTCAACGCGTCTTCAACCCACACGCTTTGTAGGCAGCGAAGTGAAACAAGGAATAGGAGGGTGAACGTGCAAAAGCAAAAAAGGTGGTGTGGGTGGTGGTGGTAGCGGGTTGGGGGGCTGGGGGTGTAACGGAAAATTGACATGTATTGCCCCGAAGAACATACTTAGACATTCTTAAAATCACACAGTCTTTTTCTTTTTCAGATTACATGGTAATAATGAAAGGGTAAGATTTATAGCTCTGGCTGGCACTCATTTATATTGCAATAATGTAGAAGTGAACTCTATTTAACCCCATGACAGCATTCATTTATTCAGGGAGCTGGCTGGCCATACAAGCCTAACCTGTTCCTTTTCAGTTGAGCTCTACGGAGCAGTTGGCCTGTCTGTCTGCGTACCCCACTGAGCTCATTAAACTGTTAATATTGCTGTCTTCCCTCTCACAAAACCTCTCTCTTACCAAATACTGCCTGCTCGCATGCTTCAATACACACATATGCGTGCACACCCACCCACCCACAGACACACACACATACACGCACGCAAAGCTTTTCTGACTAAATGCATGCCTGGCTGCTTGCTTTTGCACACACATCCGTAGATGTGCATAGACCCACACCCATATACACACAGCACAGCACTCTTATTTAAACTGATGTGAGTGCTGTCACGATATCTGGCTAGTCCTATTTGTTCCACAGAAGCCTTAGCGTGAGAGAGCAGGGTCACCCCACTGGCTCACATGCAAATCCATTCAGCACACGCACACACACACACACACACACACACGCACGCATGCATGCACGCACGCACACACACTTCTCTTTATAGTCCTCTATACATGGAAAAAACAACACAGACATGCAGACAGGCAGGGAGATGTGAGAGGCAGGAGACCAAGAGTCAGGGAGATCAGACCAAAAGACAGACTGACAGACAAACAGAAACCCAGGCAGGCGAAAGTCCGAGAGGCAGATAGGCATGAAGACAAAAAGACAAGCAGACATATGGTCAGTGTGTCGGGGGGGGGGGGGGGGGGTAGAAACATATCCAGGCAGCCGGGCAGACAGATAAGTAGATAGGCACACCAGAAACAAAGAACACACGTGAACACCTTTCTGTGATTATAATGTCTCCTTCTCTCAAACAATGGTTGATTTACTACATGGTTTTGGCCATAAGTGTATATGGTGAGAGAGATGTGGGTTTTTTCCCCCTCTTTCACAATAGCAATAGACTAAGGCAAGAACACGCCATAACCCTTCACTAAGCTTTGAGGACAGGGAGGTCAGACAGCTAGGAGACAATGTTCTCCCTTGTCTAGCTGGTAAAATTGAATGAATGGGCTAAAAGCCTCAGTATAACACGCTATAACAGGCCAGTAGCAAATGCACTTGGATGGAGAGGACGAGACTCGTAAGATAGGTAGGCTGAGAGCGCGGCCACGTTGACGGAGCAAGACACATTTTATAACTTTTTCTAGGTTACCAGGTAGAGGCGCCCCAGCAGGTTAACCCCTTCGACAAAAGTGGTTTGGGACAAATGTGTTAACCCAAAGAGGACGTACTGTAGGATGTCTGATGGAGTAAGTTTAGCACTGACAACTTCAGCTCGCAAATTTCTATTCGAGCCAGGTAGTCTTGCACATGGTTTTTCTTCACTAACCGTCGAGGTAATGCTTCTTTTTCATGCAATCTCACCATCTTTCATCACAAGGCCTAATACTTCATAGTGGTCGGCGTATTCAGTCCGCATGGATGATCACAGGATTGGCTGTCTACCATGGTGATGCCAGCATAGCCTAGCCCAAATATGTCAACCGTGAAAATATTAGTCATTTCATGCCATAAAAAAAAGATAGTGGCTAAACCTCACTCGCACGCACACAAACAAGTGCGCGCGCGCGCGCGCACACACACACACACACACACACACACACACACACAGCCTCCCTCCCCCTCCTGTCTCCCACCGAGAAACGCACGCAAGCACACACTCAGCATGGTTCATTATACACTCGTCCACATAGCGTGCCGGAAACAGACTCAATAGACGCCAAGCCCCACAGTCCCTGCAGGCCCGCTGCCCTAAAACAGTGCATGCACCTCCCCAAATTAGGCTAATTTGCCTTTGCCGCGGAGACCGCCCCAAATATAGTCTAGCAGTTCTACATATTTCTTTTTTTTTCTGACGTATGAATGACCTGATTATGTGCCATGAGTTTAGTAATAATGGCCCAAGTGGCGTGGATCGTTAACCTCTCTGGCTTCGGCATCCGCGCCACGTGAAGTGAAAGGGAAACAAGCAATATTAAAACAACAATTCCGACATAATTACAGTTACGACGAGCAGTAATTGGTGCTGTGTAGAACTGAAAGAACGCGGATAGCAGCATTTTAAGCCTGTTTCGTTATTTTATCCCCCGTTGAAAACGACATATGGCTGAATTACAACCTTTAAAAAAACGAGGGGGGATGTCTGCTGAGGAAGTGGTTGTTACAGAGGTTGAGTTTGCCCCTTGGACTGAAAAGGGGGTGAGACAGAGGTCCGGTAAAGCGTGGGCAGGATAGGCTCATCTTTCGCCTGTCTTTGGTGAACAAAAGAGTGCGGTGTTCGAGGATTGTCTCCGTCTGAATACCACACATTGTTGTCACGTTACAGGCACGGACGTGGGCCAGACTTGCTCACTATAACTTGCGAGCGAGAGAGAGATAGAGAGGGAGGGGGGTGTGCAATTTCCATCAGGGTCAGAGTCCGCACGATTCTTTGAGGGGGCATAATTTTAGCCCAACACGCTGCCCAGACTCTCTCTCTCTCTCTCTCTCTCTCTCACTCTCACACACACACACACACACACACACACACACACACACACACACACACACACACACACACACACACACACACATCATCTCTCTATCGGTGAGGGTCACCTACATTAACCCAAATTCGACAGCCCGGACTCGGTCACCCTTCGGAAAGAAATAGGAGCAATGATATCACATCAAAATGCAAAGCTGTTTGTCTGGAGGCGTTTGGCCGGCGATCTATTCACCATGAGTGGACTAGCAGTGTAAACCCGCCCGCGGCGCAGTCTGGCCGTTATTTCTAATTAGTTCTAAAGCGATGAATTAAACACACGCGGCTGTAACGCAGCCCTGAATGGATCCTATACATGCAGGCAAACGGGCGACCTCATTTAATTTGGTTTTATGAGAGGCGACTTCCCCCTCATCCTGTCTTTCTTTCTTCCCCTCTCGTTTCTTTCCGCTCTCAGTAGGTCAGCTGAGGGCGAGGGTTCTGTCAAGCGGACGTCTTACGCAATTGACGTACGGACGTCTGCGTGGTAGTTATGGCAACAGGCGCCGCTCGCCGCAATCGTCGTGCACGTGGTGTGTATGGGGGTGTGTCGTGTGCGCGTGAAGTCAAAACGTGGTGTTTCCGGTCATTCAGTGATTTATTTCCGCCTGCGTCCCAAACTTAACTGAGCTAAGGGCAGGTAATTGATACAGACGTTCATGAACTGACTGCACATGGCAAACAGTGCACAACACTAAGAGAAACAGAGAGCGCCCTGATTTGTAAGTACATAACTTTACTGATTTAGCGCACGTTGTTGGATAGAAAGTCACTAAAAGTATCTTGATGCATGCTCAATAATCCAGGTAGGAAAATCAAAGGTTGAATCAGTTCATCTGGATACAACGTTTATTGACAGATACGTTTCATCACTCAACTAAATGACATCTTCGGTCTAAACTGCAGGTATCCCCACCCCTTATAAACAGTTCAGTGCCTAACGATCGAAACCAACGGCCCGTCTCATATGCAAATATGGGTGTGACCATTGATCATAGTTGCTGTTAATGCTATGATTTCAACTATTCCCCAACCCTCTGTGAATAGTACACATGGCCATCGAGACTCTAGTTAATGGACACACTCATATTTGATAATGAAACTGGTTTTTGGTTTCAGTTGTTATACATCTGTCGCCATCTTACAATGCTGTGATTGCAACAATCCCAAATCCTCTGTGAATAGTACACATGATCAGTGGTCACACCCATATTTGCATAGGACACTGGTCGTTGGTTTCGGTCGTTAGGCACAGTTTAGGCTGAAGATGTCGCTTGGTTGAGTGATGAAATGTATCTGTCAACAAATGTTGTAACCAGATGAACTGATTCAACCTTCTCTAATCACCAAAAGTATTTTTTTGTGTGCATGACTCAAGTCGCATGTGATCAGAATGAGCCTATTCCTCACAGCCTATGTTATAGCTTCAAATACAAATTATTCATCTGCTAACTAAGTTTCACTGAGTTGGGGATATAAAGTAATGTGTCCTTCAACAGGTCCCTATTGGCCAATTCCGGTTTGGCTGTGTGTGTGTGTGTGTGTGTGTGTGTGTGTGTGTGTGTGTGTGTGTGTGTGTGTGTGTGTGTGTGTGTGTGTGTGTGTGTGTGTGTGTGTGTGTGTGTGTGTGTGTGTGTGTGTGTGTGTGCGTGCGCGCGCGCGCGTGTGCCCCCTATTTGAGTGAGTGTAGGCCACATTCGTGAATGTTCTGTCATGACTCAGGCGTGCGTCCATGCAGAATAGATGAGTTTACGAACAGCTTGCCTCACATTAGACCGATTAATAGTTCAATCAAGGCTAAAACGGACAAAATGTCACAGGGGAACCGTTGTCATGCAAAAGTGGCCCTTTATGTCCCAGTTCTTCCCTAAGGATATGCCTGTTTCATGCTATCAGAGGGCATTACTAATTTCTCTATAGCATGTGAAGGCCTAGCCAAGATATTGAGGATCTTGTTTTAAAAAGGCCCTTAGACAATAGTAGGCGGTCACACTGTTTGTGTGTGTGAAAGGTTGGTTTGTGTGTTTCGTTCTGTGTGGATGTGTGCAAATTGGCATGCACATGGTGGTGTTTTGATCACACTGCCTCATACATTACGTGTGACCTGACTACTTTTTGCCTGATTATGTTATTGGTGTGTGTTTCTGTGTATGAGCATAAGAGAGAGTGTGTGCAGCTATCATCTCTTATGTATGTGTTTGTGTACATGCTTGTATTTAAATTCTTGTTCTGTTGGTATGTTTTAAGTGGCTCTAAGTCGGATGTCCGTGCATGAGTGGTTGTTTTGTATGCGTGTGTAATGTGTGCATTTGTCAACATGTGTGCGTGTGCTTAAATCCTTGTGTGTTTACATTGCACCCCTTACTGCGTGTCCTCTCACTCTATTTCCTTCAGATGGTATGTGAGGGCATGTAATGTCTGGCATGCAGAAGCACACACGGGTTTGGCTGGCAGCCTGGCATGGGACCATTTGATAGGAGTGACCTCTTCGGTTCTGAATTGCCCTGAGAAATTTACTCTGAGGCATGACTGTTGTGTTGGCATGATTATTTTGCCCCCTTTCGGGTAAGCTGATAGATAGAAGCATTCAAATCCTTCTCACACAAACACTGACAGATAAATAGACACACCAACACAAACACAGATACACACTGCTAGGCTTGCTGGCATTACTGTTCTCCTCACATGACCTTCTATACTCATGACCACTTCACTGGCTGCAATTCAGTAGTCTTTTCTACACAGCAGGGAAATGTGGAACTTTCCATGGCCTGTACCAACAAAAAGAGAGCAATAGATCCATAGTACTCACCTACTTGTTACTTTGAAAGCTACAGCATGCTTGGTGGAATTTAACAGTTCCTCTTTATTGCCAACAAAGTCCAACGAAAGAGTCAAAGAACTTTACTTGGGGAAAGGTTTATGTAGCCTACATAAATGTTTAATCAGCTCTTGTTGATGTTGTCCTGCAGTAGAAGAAAGCCTAATGTATGGCTGTAGCCTAAATACCCTCAGTTGTGAAATGCCATAGTCTACAGTTTACATGACTGATTAATCTATAGAGTGTGTGGTAAATGGGTTTAATATGGTGGTCATCACGCTAGGGGATTTAGCCTCGCATTAACCCCAGAGGCTCAGCACTATTCATCATTTTAATAGTGCCATACATGGTTATCCTGAAAAGAGTAGGCGATTTTCCAGTGTGATTGATTAAAAGATAAAATGTCTTGTGGCCACTTTATAAATGCATGGACATAAAGAGGGGTTTCTCTGGCCTGTTAGAAATTGTAGTTTGCAAGGTTTTTTTTTTTAACTTCTTTTATTTTAAAGAATGGTCACAGGACCATTGAGGACCTGTCTTATTTTTAACTGCATGTATATGGCCTTTGGTGTTTATCACAACACTGACAGACAAGCAAGCATATGTTTCCATCTCAGCATCCTGGAAAGTAGAAAAGAAAAAGTACGAAGTAGAGGTTACAAATTGAGTTTGTATTTGTTTGAATTGAAATTGAGTACAACACTTTTGACCTGAGGCGCTCTTCCACAGAAGACACAGGCCCTTTGTCAAAATTACCTTGTGTGATCACCAAGCACTTCCAGGGGATTTGAATTGAAATATTGTTTGTTGTGGTCCACGAAAGAATTATTTTGTATGTAGGTCAAATAGAGACCCAAATAAAAACAACTTGACGGTATAACACTATATGCAGCACAAAATATTTCTGGCAAATTACTATGTTGAAATCTAAAACCAACATTTTACACAATTTCCATTCTAGTAGAATTTTGCACAACCATGTCTTTGTTTCTTGGTGACCAAGAGAGATCTATGGAGAATGAGAAGAAGCAGAAGGAGGAGGAGGAGGAGTTGAAGATGGCTCTTCGCTGTCCTCCAGCCTGTCAACTGCCCGATGAGATTCTGAAGGTCGGCAAGAATGTATCTAACACCACATTTACATGTAATGCATAGATTACAGCTTTAGCTTAACTACAGGTTATAGACTGGGGCCCTGGATTACTTTCCTTATAATCAGTATCACTATACTCTTCTATCTCTGTCCCTAAAAACAAAGTACTTTACCATGTACTGAGGACATCAAGTAAATATAATTGAATGTGTGCAGATTTAAAGTCTATAATCCTGATTTCTCACAGTGAAAAATACCTATGAAATATGGCTAATATAAAATGAAGCAGTAGCTAACAATGTTATGGAATTAAAATGAAAATACATATTTTTAATAATATTACCTTACTTTATTAGCAGTGTTTTAGTTCCATAAAATATCACCTTAAATGGCTTAGTTTGATTCGCAAAAACAATGGTAAAGGTGCCCAGTATTTTTCTTAATAAATTCCTTCAGAAATTAGAAGAACTCAGTTCTCAATCAAAAATTCATTTGTCAAATCCAATTAAACCTTATTCAATAACTACTAATTAATACCTATCCATCATGTGGGAATGTGTGTGGGCCCACTTTACATTCGCCAAAATGAATTAAAAAAACAAACAAAACAAAAACCCACAAAAAAAACCAAACAACAAAAATGCAGGCCTGTACACTTGTAGTATTGCTGGAAAAACTGCTCGATCACTCAAAGAAAGCAACAACAACAAAACAGTTCATGACGCATAATCTCTATCCTTGTTTTCCCTTTGGAGACAGTGGAAACGTGAATGCTCCAATACAATCTCATTCCTAATGCCAGGAATAGAAATTCCTTTTGCTTATAGTCGAAACCACAAGTTCATTGAAACAAGCAGTTCACTTTGTTTTCGAATCTTGTTTGTCTTTTAGGTTCCAGGGTCCACACGATACAGACATGCACCAGACACACACATGCACATGAGGGCTAATGCTGAGCTAGCTAGCCTGCGACTTCATTTAGCCTGAGCCATGTTACTGTAGTTTTAGCAAAGCACTTCTAAACGGGAACAAGGGGACTCGTGTTGAGCTGCTACTGGTGCTGTTGCGCATGGGGAGTGCAGAATGACTTAGACTCTATGGAGAGTAACCCCAGAGAAGCCATTTACACCAGTGAATATTCTTTTGTTATCCATAAAATTAAGTGATGTTATGCCTTGTTAGGCAGTGCAGTGGTTAGTGCGGTCGCCTCACAGCAAGAAGGTTCTGGGTTCAAGCCCCGGGGTAATCCAACCGTGGTGGTTGTCCCAGGTCATCCTCTGTGTAGAGTTTGCGTGTTCTCCCCGTGTCTGCATGGGTCTCCCCCGGGTACTCTGGTTTCCTCCCACAGGCCAAATACATGTAGGTCAGGTGAATCGGCCATACTAAATTGCCCCAAGGTATGAATGTGTGTGTGTGTGTGTGTGTGTGTGTGTGTGGGCCCTGTGTGATGGCCTGGCAGCCTGTCCAGGGTGTCTTCCTACCTGCCGCCCAGTGACTGCTGGGATAGGCTCCAGCATCCCTGCGACCCTGAGAGCAGGATAAGCGGTTCGGATAATGGATGGATGGTTGGCTGGATTATGCCTTGTTAAAATTGATGCCCTATTCAGAGGTAGCCATCCCCCTTAAAGTGGACATGAAGCAGTCAATCAAGTTAACATGATTTACGAAATAAATCTCCACTGTAATTAACAATTATATAAAAAATGTGAAAAATGTAAACATAAACAAAAAAAGAAGCCCCGTTAGATCTTTTGTGTCAAAGGCGCCACCATCTTGCAGTACTACTATATAACCTGTGATGTCACAAGGTTGGTTGGCTTGGCTGAGTTCAACAGATACAATGGCAAAAGATAGAGAAAGTTGGAGACTAAGAAGCCACAGGATAGAAGAAGACAAAAGAGTGGCCACTATTGTATCGCTCCTGGATGTAAAAATTCGTTTTACAGAGTTACAGCCAAGGACAAAACAGTCAGTTTTCATAAACTGTTATTGAAATGGAGAACAGTACTGAATCATGTCTGGACTGTCAGAATTCTTCATTCTGTCAGATTCCAGAATACACCCACTTTGTACTGATGATCTCACTTAAAAGTTATTGAGGATGAACATTGCTGAATGTCTGAATATAAAACACAAACTGTCTATACCACTATGTTTTGACCATGGTATCCCAAACATTGGTTACATAACATGCTGCGCAGTGTGATGTAAACAAATTACGCATAGAAAGCATTCATGTGTCATCATATTGTCAAGTCAGACTTCTAAAACATGTTTTGCATCACACTGGCTTGTTCACCAGAAGCATGTAATCTAGTCGGTCTGTGAAACAGCGAACAACTAGTGTTAGGTACCGTCATTGTAGGCTAACAGCTGTGAGCATCAACTAACTAATTCTAGGGTTTAGCTAGTACTAGTACTGGGGATAGGCATTAATAAAAATGTGTCAGTCAGACAACAACTCTATATGAACAAACTGCACATGGAAACATTGTTCACACTGTATGCCATCGTATTCCTGTCTCTGGCCATCACATGTATTTGTTTTATTTGCTGCATAAGGTTAACGTTATTGGTTCATTTGTCAGCAGTTACAGCTCCCCTTTTTCCCTTTTTTTGGCATTTTCCGCCTTAATTGGATAGTGATAGTAGAGAGACATAAAGGGCAGGGGAGAGGGCGAGAGGGCATGACATGCAGCAAAGGGCCCGGGCTGGATTCGAACCCAGGCCGCTGCGGTAAGGACTTGGCCTTATGTGATACGCGCTCTACCAGGTGAGCCACCAGGGTGCCCCGGTTACATCTACCTTGACTTACCTGCTATTGACAGGATGCTCCAGGGTTTCAGCTCGGACATCTTTTAGTGAAAGCATTGCCACCTCCAACAAGTCCACCTCATAGCATAGTATGCTGAATTTGCGCTTCATTGTAATGCATCACCATTCATCACCATGGTCCAGACCAGCCTCCTGACGGCAGATGGACTCCAATACAGTGAGTAACAACCACACTGACACGAGGGAGTGTTGCTGACCCGCTCTTCATTCCAAAGTCATTCCAAAGCACCGGCTCCATGACTTATGGTCTTTTCAGACTGGGAGCAATTGACATGCCTAAGTAATTCATTTTCAATGAGAGGCGAGTGGGCAGGTAGGGAGGCGAGGGCAGTCTGTCAGGCGGAGTGACAAGTGGGTGTAATCCCATGAAACTGTCATGGTCATGTTCGTCTCACGCATATGCCCGCCTGCTGCCAGAGATGAATTGTCTCAAACTTTTTTCTACGCGACGCACAGTGTCATCCCACAAAATGGATGTAAGACTGATCCTTGGCATGTGTTAGTTACGTTATTTAGTTATTGACTCTCTTTCAATATTTCATCAATCCATTATCTTAACTGCTTATCCTGCTCTCAGGGTCACAGGGATGCTAGAGCCTATTCCAGCAGTCACTGGGCAGCAGGCGGGGAGACATCCTGGACAGGCCACCAGGCCATCACAGGGCCGACACACACACACCCATTCATTCCTAAGGACAATTTATTACGGCCAATTCACCTGACTTACATGTCTTTGGACTGTGGGAGGAAACCCACGCAGACACGGGGAGAACATGCAAACTCGAAACAGAGGATGACCCGGGATGACCCACCAAGGTTGGACTACCCCGGGGCTCGAACCCAGGACCTTCTTGCTGTGAGGTGACTGCGCTAACCACTGCACCACTGTGCCGCCCTCTTTCAGTATTTCTAGAAGTTATATTTTAGTATGTTGCTATGGCCTATAGAGAAAATACAGTTGTATCGGCCCAGCAGGGATACAGTAGTGCACAGAAGCCGTTTCCAAGGTTACCACATGTAAAGCGTCTGGAATGTACTCGCGGAGTGATTATCTTTCTGTCTATTCACGTGAGGAGCACATTCACACCTCGCGGATCCAAGCGGGTACGCAGGCGGAGCGTCATTTACCGTCTGAAAAGACCATTATTCTACCCGGTTCCCACACCGTATCGGCTCAAATGCATACGCAACTTGACAGAATGAAGAACTTTAACAGTACAGACATGATTCAGTACTGTTCTGCGTTGCAGCAGTTTATAAAAATGACCTGTTTAGTCCTTGGCTGTAATGCTGTAAGACTCATTTTTACATCCAGGAGCAATACAGTAGTGGCTTCTGTTTTGTCATATACTATCCTGTGGCTCCTCAGTCTCCCACTTTCTATATCTTTTACCACTGTATCTATTGAACTCAACCAAGCCAACCAACCCTGTGACATCACAGGTCATATCACAGAAGGTGAATCAGTTCATCTGGGTACAACGTTTATTGAGAGAAACATTTCATCACTCATCTAAGTGACCTCTTCAGTCTCAATTGACTGCAGGTAGCCCCGCCCTGAGAAATGATACAGTGACATAATGACCGAAAACAACGATCGGTTTCATATGCAAATTGCTGTGACCATTGACTAGAGTTGCAATGGCCATGTGTACTATTCACAGAGGATTGTCATTCCCTCTTCACATAGATGGCCTCTTTGACTCCCTGTTCAAACCAGCGTTCCTCCCTATAAAGGATGTTCACATCCTCATACTTGAGAGAGTGTCCATGGGTGTAGACTGTGGAGTCCTGGCCTGACATGTTAGCTCTTCAGTGTTGTGCCATTCTCTTCACCAGCGTGTCTTTGGTTCCCCCAATGTAGTCACGGAAATCCTTCTGGCACCTAACAGAGTACGCTATATTGCTCTGTTTGTGCCAAGGTACCCGATCCTTGGGGTGGGCTAATTTCTGGCACAGTGTGTTTTGGGGTTTGAAATCAACTGAGATGCGGTGTTTGGAAACTGCGTGTCTCAACTGTTCCGACACTCCCACCATATACAGAATCACCACTGGTTTATGCTTAGACAGCTGTTGTCCATCTCCTCTCTTCGGTCGGCTGGTGCACTGTTTGGGTGTCTTCCTGGCTTTGACAAATGCCCAGTTAGGATAACCACACTTAACCAGGGTCTATTTAATGTGGGATTTCTCCCCTTCCCCTGGCTTCTGTGTTGGTGGGGACGTTGTCAGCTTGGTGGTACAGCATCCTGATGACTCTTAGTTTGTGATCCAGTGGATGATGAGAGTCAAACCTTAAGTGCTGATCAGTATGTGTTGGTTTATGGTAAACATCAACAATCAAATGTCCCCCATCACCAGTTACAATTTCACGTCTAAGAAGGCTAACCTGTCACTTTTCACATCATCCCTTGTGAAGTTGATGTGGTTGTCCACAGAGTTAATATGGTCGGTGAAAGATGGTACATCCTGAGATTTAATTTTAACCAAGGTGTCGTCCACAAATCTGAACCAATGGCTAGGTGGTGTCCCTGGATAGGACATCAGAGCCCTCTTTTCCACTTCCTCCATTAAACAAGTTGGCGACTACAGGTGAGACTGGGGAACCCATAGCACACCCATGCCTCTGCCTATAATACTGCCCCCTGTATGTGAAGTCGTGGACTGAAGACACAGCTTCAGGAGCAGACACCCTTGGTCAGTGTTAAGGGTGGTCCTATTGCTAAGGGTGAGGTTTTTTGTTGTTGTTGTAATATCATACAGACTACCTCCACTGCTTCATCAACAGGAACGCACATGAAGAGAGACTTAACATCATAAAAGACCATTGTTTCATCCCTCTCCATAACAATGTCCCTCACCTTATCCACAAAATCCATAGTGTTCTGAATGTGATGGTCATTACTGCCACCAATGGGTTAAGAATAGATGCCAGAAACGTAACCCGTTCTTAACCCGTTGGTAGG
Source organism: Lampris incognitus (assembly GCF_029633865.1). Taxonomy (NCBI): domain Eukaryota; kingdom Metazoa; phylum Chordata; class Actinopteri; order Lampriformes; family Lampridae; genus Lampris; species Lampris incognitus. The sequence goes on from NC_079217.1 coordinate 39,503,734, forward strand.
CAGTAATGAACATCACGTCACACAGAGGGATGAAACAATGGTCTCTTATGATGTTAAGTCTCTCTTCATGTGCGTTCCTGTTGATGAAGCAGCGGAAGTAGTCCGTATGAAATTACAAAACGACCCCTGTGGTAAATCATGTTAACTTGAGTGACTGCTTCATGGCCACTTTAATTTGTGCAAAGAACTCCCATTTAATTTGGCTATCAGAGAAGTGTAACTGCTCCCCCAGGTCTGAGCCTAGATTCACCCACTGCATAAATTTGAAAAAATGCTAAGAAGTGGTTAAGGGGCTGAGAAGGGATGTAGGGGTTGGGGGAAGTGGGTCGGTCCCCTCTGATTAGAGGGCGTTAACATTATTTTATTTTTTAATTTCATTACGTAGATAAGTCCCAACCGGTTGACTCTATGTCAGTATTGGCCTTGCGAGGTTCAGGGCTGATTTAAAACAGTAGATGGCGTGTTGAGCCATTTTCAACCCATGAAATGCCGATTTTTATAAATTTGGTAAGAAATGTCAATATTAACACCAGCATTGATGTTTCATCACCGTACAGTCATATGTCATTTACTTTACAACCCAAAAAACACGTTTAAGTGTTTCTTACTTCTTTAATTTAGATCACTTTTTATAGTATTTGGTCATACTTTTTCTACATCCGGACAGCTATAAAGTGAGTAGACACACGGAGAAAAAAAAATCTCATCTTTGGTCACCCTAAACGCTGTAAACAGAGACAGAAAAGTGTCTCGGTACCCGCTTCACATCAACCAATCAGGAGAGTTCTCTGCAAGTCTACGTCTTCATTGGTCCCTACTCGCTATCAGTCATGTTGTCAGTGGTGTCCTGCCTCCACCTTCTCTCTTTGGCTACATCTTTCTTTTAGTTTACTCCGTGTGTTTTATGATTCACAGACAAAAACAAACTTTGGCAATGTTTGTAATGCTTGTGCTTCCTCAGTGGCTGTGTTTTTGTAATGTCAAAATACATTTTCCTTTGTTAGACCTTAATGCTGATCAAGAACATACACTTCTCATAAGAAACAAGAACCTGTTCCATCTCACACATCTGTTTATGTTTCTAATGTCACTGTAACTGTCTCGGTGCAACCACATTTTGCTACAGAAATGGCTCAAGTATGCCTAATTTACATTATTTCCCAGCACTACTATCAGTGGAATTAAACAGATTTGGATTTGGGGTTTGGGGAAGTGGTTTTCAAGAACACCTTTCATTAAATATCTAGTTATACGCAAATGCAAATACAACAGGCCAATATTCCCCCATGTGTCCTTTGTGAGCTTAGGTACTGGTAGTAGCTGTAAAAAAAAAGTTTGTTCTGCTACTAAAGAAATTATAAAGATGAAGCACACACCTTAGCTTCTTTCACGGTGTCTGCATAACATAGTGATTACGATTGGCTGTCTTTAATTACGCTATACTTTTGTCCCCTATACACACACACACACACACACACACAAGATATTAAGATAAAACACACACACACATATATATGTGTGTGTTTTATCTTAATATCTTAATATTCCACTCCTCATTTGTTGAGCACTTTTATCAACACCATTGACGGTTTCCGAAAAAAACAAAAAAAACAAACAAAAAACCCCCCCTGCTTTATATATATAAAACTTTGTTAAAAGAAACACTCAATGGTAGGGAAAGTGCTCAACAAATAAGGAGCAAAATAATCTCATTATTTGTTGAGCTGTTTGGACAGCTGATGATTGCATATGGCATGAAACAGGCTTGTACTGTTTCATAAATAATTTACTTGAATCACTGGATTTTATATATATAGCGTTTTTTACCGAAACCGTCAGTGGTGTTGTAAGTGCCCAACTAATAAGGGGCGGAATATCAACACTGCAATGCATTAAAACTTTTTTTCCATGTATCTGTGTTTATATATATATATAGTTACCTAAGTAGGCCAGTACTGTTTCGTCACAACAACTTTTTTGTCCTTTCACGATTGCCCTTCATGCATACCGGCCTTGAAGTAATGAAACATTTTTATTTTCTTTCTCTCCTTTCAACATTTTTACATCAGAGCAGACCAGCAATATCATTCATTTCAGATATCCGAGAGTTGTTTATCAGCCTGCGTCTGTTACTTTACATGTCCAGTCCGATTCAAAACCGATTAGCTTGTATAAAAACTGATTAAAAATAATGAAACAAAAATGAAGAAATTGTCTAAGTGAATTGTGAAGGTAAACAGACCTTTGTCCCCCTCCACCATTTGCTGAAATGACGTTGATGGTTCACTAGGAGCTAGGCTCTCTTGCTGTCATAATCCGTGTAATTTAAATAGGAAATGAGGCAATACCTAATCTCCCATCTGTCTGGAGATAAAGAAGACAGGAGCAAACTGTGGCGATGATGGTGTGTTGGCATATAGCCTTGTCACTGTCAGGTGGCGGTTACACACTCCCATATGATATGCCATATGGTATGAATATGAATTAGCAGGCAAATCCTCTGTCTTTGCGTTGGATCTGAACAGGAAGAACTCTTAGGGAGCTAATACCAAGTATATCAGTGAAATCCATGACTAACTAAGGAAAACATAATAAGCATCCGAAACATTAAATCACGAATTCTTACTTATGGAGTGATAATAGCCTGATGAGATGACCTCAGATGATTACATAAAACTTTAACGATCCTTCTGGGGGATTTAGGTTGTTGAAACATTAAAAAAAAAGAGTACTCATAAGGTATTTGAACAGGCGACCACTAACTCTGTGTAAGCTTGAAGACCAAGTAAGCTTTTCTCTTTGGGATTTGAAATGTTTTATATTACAGTATATGGATTTCATAAAACTTTTGCTTTGGACATTTTGGCTAAGCATAGAGAACTAAGTGACCTTATAGTTCAAATAAATGGGTTGAAGCAATGGGTTGAAGAATCTTTTAAATTGCTTCAGTATTGACCAAGCTCGCATAAGCCAACTGCTGTACAATGCAATCCTTCACCAATTAACGTCCAATAAAAGAGTACTTTTTGGACACTGGCAGGCTCAGAATGTGATGAGACAAGTCTAAAGTTGTGATGTGAATATGGTGAAATTACTAAGGTCTATGGGACTGGTGTCATAGTGTGTTTCTCTTCTTCGCTCTCTGGAGCTTTGTGTATTTCCCAACTCCTGGATGCTCTAAGCAAGGCCGGTAAATGGTTGTGAACAATAGAGACAAAAAACCCTCCCCTGCAAGCACGCGCGCGTGCGCACACACACACACACCCTCAAACCCCTCCGTTCATCCATCCGTGTACACCTGTAGGTCCATCCAACCCACCAGCATTTACAGAGGCCAACGGGCCCTGATAGGAATCCATTTTATTTCCTGGATGTTCATGGTGGGCATCCATCTTGCCATGTTCATGTGCATTTCAGTCTCTTTGTTGAGAATTTGTCACAAGAGATTGAAAACAGACAGAGAAAGTATGAGAGAGAGAAAAGAGAGAAAGAAGGAGGGACTGATATTTTGCACATAGCCAATGTGGTTTGGTCTCTCTGTCTCTGTCTTTGTCTCTCTCTCTCTGCGACTTCCACTCAGATTCCAATAAGTCCGTCAAACAGAGGATGTTCTGGGCTTAGCCCCCCATGGAGAACACTTCAGCACCATTAATTGGAGGAGGCTTGAGGTGGTGGGGGCGGGAGGAGAACAAAAACAACAAAAGCGGTGTGCGAGCGTGGAGCAGTGGGCTGCACCATGTGTGCCAGTCAGCGTGGGAGGCATGAAGGAGGCGGTGTACTAACAGGCCCATTTAAGTGCTGTTAATCCTGGTGTGCTGGGAGAGGGCTGGCACCGGGTTTTAATGGTGGGCTGCCGAGAGGGAGACCACTGCGGTTAGACGCACACACGCCATGCCACCCACCCATACACTCATAGGCAAAGGCACACTTTTGCTCATAATTCGTGTGGAGACAGATGACACGCATTACACACACACACTCACTCACAAAAAGTAGTTGGATAAATGCATTTCATGTTGAACAAAGCAAACGGGCAGAACAGAAACTTTTCTCAGAACTTTGCAAGTCAGCAGTTGAGTCTTGGTGTTACTAAATAACCCCTGCTTCTTGGCGTACTCCAGGTTCATTCGTTTTAAGTGGGATGTGACAAGGCAATGTATGTAATTGTCTCTGTTTTCTTGCCACTGTATCCCCTTGCAAGGATGTGATGCAAGGCACTTGTATCAAGATCCCACGTCCTAAAAGGGATAAGGGTTAACACAAAATTTTCTGGAATAAGACCTTTGGCAAAAATTTAGAATTACAGGGTCCAATGTAGATTAGACTCAGTATTACAGCGGCATTCAAATAATATGTAAGAATGGACAAAGAGGGTGATTCAGGTAGCAAAAACAGATTGCAAGTAAAAAGTTTCCTAGCTGCCAAATGATTGCTTTGTTTTTACTTTTGTAAAATAATTGTGATTTAACTGCAATTTTGTTGTTCAATTTTCATGTTCATCCCACAAAATCCTTCAAACTCTATAGCCAAGGGGAAATCACTTTTGTAATCATAGGTGATGATTTCTTAGCTATCGTCATCTCCGAACTGTCTGCCACATGGTGGGTGGTAACTAGGTTTGAGCTAATTGCAATTACCCTTGTAAATTGGACATTGAAGTGAGATGATATAATCATTATCACAGAAAGAAATAAAGTGCTTTATTCATAGCTGCTGGAGTCACAGCAGTTTTTATTATGGACATGGTCTTTTGTCAGTGTTTGCCTGTGCACAACTATTAGGGTTGCTAACTTCCTGAAATGGAAATAAGGAACGGGGGTGGACTATATGACCTTAGACTGTATCTATCAACCAGATTTGGGTTTGAAAAAATCGATATGATTATTATACATACCATATCAGCCTGTGGAGATGCCTTGGGGACAAGGGAATTGGAAAGTGCTCCCTCTCCCTGTGTCCTCTGCAGCCTTTCGCTCCTCCTATGATTTTATTCCAATGCATGTTGTTTGGTGTTCGTTCCCTTGGACTGTGATTTTATTTTGTTTAGTTTGGATATATTTGTTAGTTTGGCTTTTCTGTGAACATCAAGAAAACCAAAATGCTTGCTGTTGTGCCTCAGGATACTCCAGGGGTTCCGCTTCAAATCACCATCCATGGCCAACCTATTCATGGGTTTCACGTCATTTGAGTGGTGCGTCACACCGCCATCTTGAGGATCAACGGATGCCAAGATGCCTTCGATCTGTTGTGCTGTGGGTTGTGACCACAAAAAGTCACAAACAAATGGATTACAATTTTACAGAATCCCTAAAAACCATGATCGTCGAAATAAATGGATCGCAGCGATCAAAAGGGACCACTGGATTCCCACAGAACACTCCAGGCTATGCAGTGAGCACTTTGTTTCGAGTAAGTAGCTGACATTAGCTAGCTAACTTTAGCTAGCTGGCTACCGCGTTAGCTTCATAGCCTTGTAACAAGACAGTCTTGTTGCAAGGCTAGCTAGCTTCATAGATGTGTCCTGTGCACTGATGATAATATGACAATTATCTACAGACTGTCACTTACCCTTCCTGTAAAGACAAACAGTCTTTTCGCTTTTACATGATTCATTTTGACGTCCTTTACCCATCCTGCGGTGAAGTAGTGGTAGGCTTCGGTGCTTTTGAAGTCTTTCAGGGCTTCACCTGAGTATGGCGAGGGATTATGGACGAGGTACACGTAAACGTCGTGAAACGTAAAATTAGGAAGATCTAAAGCAGACTGAAGTGGGGTTAATTGGTCTTTGGATAGAAGATAAGGATCCAATTCTAAAAACTCGATTTTTTTTGCAGATCATGCTGCTTCTCCTCCGTGGTTAAGTGAGCGATTCTGGACAGTCTTTCAAACTTCCCGGGGACCGCGGTCCTCAAGATGGCGGTCATAGCAACAAAAACCATGTGACTGAAACCCATGAATATTGGAAGTATCCTTGAAGAAACGTGCAGTCTAGAACCGGACATCACCAACAGACTGAAGGCTGCCCACACTGCCTTTGGCTGACTTCTCACCATGTTTTCTATGATTGTGATCTCAAGACATCAACCAAAATCATGGTTTACCATGCAGTGGTTCTTTCAACCCTCCTGTACAGTTGTGAAGCCTGGACCCTCTGCAAGTATCAAATCCATAAAGTAGATTGCTTCCACCAGCAAAAACTGAGAAGTATTCTGGGAATTTCCTGGCAAGAATGGGTCACCAACAATCAAGTTCCCGAAAGAGCCGATCTCCTTTCCATCAAGACGACAATTGAACATCACCAGCTGTGGTGGCTTGGCCACATCCAGACGATGCCAAAGGACAGACTCCCAAAACAAATTCTATACTCCGAACTGACTGAAGGTCAAAGAAAAAGAGGGGCTCCCAAAAAACGCTACAAGGAGTGTATCAAGGGAACGCTGATCACCTTCAACATCGACCCTAAGGACTGGGAAAAAGAAGCGGAAAATTGAAAACACTGGCGAGCTGCCTGCCTGGCTGGTTCCATCAAGGCCGAAACTGACAAACGAATGCATGCAGAGGAAAAGCGCCACTGCTGAAAAATCCACCAAGAACAGAGAGCTGCAGGAACCCCCTACTATCCCCTGTCCACGCTGTTCCAGTCTTTTCTATTCTCACCTTGGACTGTCAAGCCATCTTCGTTTCAAGCACACACCTTAATCTCTTGGAATGGATCCGTGGACACGGGAGATGCCAACAACGGCAATGTGTTAGTTTGGATATGTGTGTTCTTGTAGTTTTTGGATGTGTTTTTGTCTTTGTGATGTACTGCTGTGGGCTGAGTGAAAAGGGCATTTCATCTCATTTCATGTACATGAAATGAAATGACAAAGTGTTCTTGATTCCTGATTCCTGATGTCACAAGTTCCTCTGTGACTACTGGAGAAAACCTGGTGGCAGATGCTGCAGTTGGCCTTGTACACATTCTCACATATGCCATTAGTAATAATTTTCCTATTACCTTCCCTATTTTGTAATCTCTCTCTCTCTCTTTTTGCTTGTTGACTGCACTCGCAGGTTGCCATTTTTTAAATCTTGCACTGTGGTCAGGCATATCATAGCAACACTGTTGACAGTGATTCTCATTGTCTAAAGTCAAAGTATCTTTATTGTCTCTGACAGGGCAATTAGTTTTCACACAAACAAAACATACAAACACCAAGGCAGAATTGACACATCACTGATGGACAACAAAAAACAACGACACAGCGGGCAAGGAGAACTAAAGAAGTTCAAATATACAGACCGTGGAAACAAGCGGTCTGCAGACAGCAGATGAATACTATCTGCTATTTAACAATTGAATGGCAGTGGGGACAAAGGAAGCCTTGTATCTCTTAGTCCTAATACAGGGCATCCTCAAACAACAACCTGAGAGTCGTGAGTCACGACCGATGAGAAGCACATTCTCTGCTTGGGTAGTGGAACATAACATGACAGGCAGGCCGAGGGATAACAGAGCAGGAGGGTTTCCTTCTATCTCATATAAATCACCCTGTCTTAATAGTATAACCTGTAATATTTCTCTCCCATAGGTTTGTACTGAATTTCTTCTCAAAAATACAGAACAAAGCATGTCCTGTATCAGTTCAATATAGAAATAATCTTTTAGTTTCTAATTATGGGATTATTCCATATGTTATGGGATGGTTGGCAACCCTGACAACAATGAGCTTTACAAGTTATTTCTGACAGCTATCAGTCATCTGCTGTAGATTTTATTTTATTTTATCTTTTTGTTTGGATTTTTCTCCCCAATTGTATCTGGCCAATTACCCCACTCTTCCGAGCCATCCCAGTCGCTGCTCCACCCCCTCTGCTGATCCAGGGAGGGCTGCAGACTACCACATGTCTTCTCTGATACATGTGGAGTCGTCAGCCGCTTTTCACCTGACAGTGAGGAATTTCGCCAGGGGGACGTAGCGCATGGGAGGATCACACAACCCCCCCCACTTCCCCCTCCCCTCTGAACAGTCGCCCCGACCGACCAGAGGAGGCGCTAGTGCAGTGACCAGGACTCATACCCACATCTGGCTTCCCACCCGCAGACACGGCCAATTGTGTCTGTAGGGACGCCCAACCAAGCCAGAGGCAACACGGGGATTCGATCCAGCGATCCCCGAGTTCATCGGCAACAGAATAGACCGCAATGCTACCCGGACGACCCATCTGCTGTAGATTTTTTTCTTCTCCCTTTTTCTCCCCAGTTGTATCTGGCCAATTATCCCACTCTTCCGCATTGTCCCGGTTGCTGCGCCACCCGCTCTGCCGATTCGGGGAGGGTTGCAGACTACCATATGTCTTCGGATACATGTGGAGTCGCCAGCCGCTTCTTTTTCACCTGACAGTGAGGAGTTTCACAAGGAGGACGTAGCGCGTGGGAAGATCGCGCTCTTCCTTCCCCTCAGTTCCCTCTCCCCCCTGAACAGGCGCCCCGACCGACAAGGAGGTGCTAGTGCAGCGACCAGGACACATACCCACATCCAGCTTCCCACCCACAGACACGGCCAATTGTGTCAGAAGGGATGCCCGAACAAGTCAGAGGTAACACAGGGATTCGATCCGGCTATCCCCATGTTGATAGGCAATGGAATAGACCACCGTGCTACCCGGACATCCTGCTGCAGATTTTAAAGTAAAAAAAAAAAAAAAACCTAAAGAAACTTAGTGTCATATAAATGTTTGTAGTGATCATTTCACCAACACTCATTTTAAATCATCCATCCTACAACCACAATTAGGAAGACTGTTGCTTCAGCTATTTCACTTATTGTTTGTGGTGATACAGCGATTGCTAGCTAGCAACTACATAGCTAGTTAACCTGGGTAAAGTGGAGTCTGAAACGGTCTTTTTTGGGGTGCCCTCAGTAGTGGAATACTTTTTACTTAAGCAAAAGTACAAATACCCTGACAAAATTACTGCAGTAAAAGTACCACATTGAGACATGTAAAAGCATTTCAGGTCCTGCTCTTGAACGTACTTGAAAAGTACTTGCCATATTCAGTGCACTGATATGGCAGAGCATGTTATACAGTTTTAAATTTGTCTGTTGTATGTCTTTTTCTGCATGTAATTCAGCTTTAAGTGTGTCTGTTGTATGTCTTTTTCTGCAGATCCTGATTACAATTCACGGGGGGGGGGGAGTGTAATAGTAACTAGTAACTTAGTAACTTAGGATCTTAGGTCATAGTAACTGAGGATATATGTTATGGCAACGGCCGGAGCGGAACCAAAAGAGGCAGTTCAGAGGCAGCGGAATCTTTAGCCGCCGGGAGGGCGGATTTATTAACAAAATTAAACAAGGAAAAACACAAGAATAAAGTGTATTGTGTATGGTGTGTTTGTGGGATGTGTGTCTAAACTATGTGTGATGACCAGCGGGTTGTGTGTCTAGGCTATGTGTAAGTATTTACTTGTGGTGCAGTATGTAAATGGTGTGTCCAATGTATGGAATGTGCATGCAGGCAAAGGGGTCCGTGATCCAAGAGAGAAGAGAGTCCTTTAGAGGTCCAAAACCAAAAGACGGGAGTCCCAAGTGAGACGTCAGGGTCCGTGGGAGAGGGCAGAGCTTGAGGGGTTCTTGAGGAGATGGAAAAAAGGATTAAACAGGGCACCAGAAGACATGAAGGAAACATGAAGGAAAACTTGGGTTGACAATAAGACTAGAATGCACGGGTAAACTTGGTACGCTAGACAACGTTACCTAATGTCACTTGGGCACGTTCTAGTGACGACACAATGGGTTGGCTGGGATCTTGTAGATTGGTGATTAGCTGATCACCCACAGGTGTGGTGGTTGTAGATTGTTGACAGGTGCATTGTTGTTGATTGTGTCTACGCGATGCTCTAAGAATGCACGCAGACATGCTTGGTGTTTCAGAGACAGATGATGGAGATGTGCTTCATGACCTCACGGTGGAGCCAGAGGGCTGAGCAGGAGGCTGAACCATAACAGTACCCCACTCCCGACGAAAGACACTGAGTGACCCCAGGAGCATCAGGGTGGGCACGATAGAAGTCGTCCAGCAGGGTAGAGTCGGCCAGGTAGGAAGGGGGAACCCAGCTCCAGTCCTCAGGGCCATAACCCTTCCAGTCAACCAGATACTGGAAACCCCGCCCCCTATGACTGACCGCAAGCAGCAGCTTGACCGACCAGACTGGGTTACCGTCCTTCAGGACATGGGGAGGTGGAGGAGCTGTGACTGGGGGAGACAGGGAACTGGAGGACACAAGCTTGAGCATCGAGACATGGAACACCAGATGGACATTCAGAGATGGTGGCAGAGTGAGATGTACTGCAGAGGGGTTGATGATTTGCTCAATGGGGTAAGGCCCCACGTAGCAGGTTGCAAGCTTCTGGGAGGGTATTTGGAGGGGCAGGTCCCTGGCCAGCAGCCAGAACTGCTGTCCCGGATGGTAGGCAGGGGTCGGGACCCGATGCTGGTTGGCGCTGCGCTGGGACCGCTCCACAGATCTAACCAGAGTGGTACAGGCACCCTTCCAGATGTGGCAACAGTGGCGGAGATGTGAACTGGTGGATGGGACCGCAGCCTCCAACTTCTGACGGGGAAACATAGGGGGTTGGTAACCAAGCAAGCACTCAAAAGGAGACATACCCGTGGCTGTGCTGGTCATGGAGTTGAGGGCATACTCCACCCATGGCAGATGTTTGCTCCATGAGGCAGGGTTGCTGGTCACACAATGCAAGGCTGCCTTGAGTCACTGGTGCGCCCGCTCCGCCTGCCCATTTGTCTGCGGGTGGTACCTGGAGGAGAGGCTGACCATAGCCCCAATCCCCTTGCAGAAGGCCTGCCACACCCGGGAAGTGAACTGGGGACCACGGTCAGAAACGATGTCCTGGAGGATGCCATGTAGGCAGATGACATGGGTGACCAGGAGGTCCGCTGTCTCTGCTGAGGAGGGGAGTTTGGGGAGAGCCACAAAATGAACAGCTTTGGAAAACCGGTCGACGATGGTCAAAACAGTCGTGTTACCTTGGGACATGGGGAGACCAGTCATGAAGTCCACAGTGATGTGGGACCAGCGACGACTTCGAATCGGGAGAAGATGTAGGAGACCCGCCGGGGGCCGATGGGTGGTCTTACTGCAGGCACAGGTGGTACAGGTGGCGACAAACTCCTTCATGTCTGCCTCCATGGAGGGCCACAAAAGTGCCGGCGGATGAAGGACAACGTCCTGTGAGCGCTGGGGTGACAGGCAAAGTGACTGGAGTGGCCCCACTCGAGCACCTGGGAGCGCACGGAAGCGGGCATGAAGAGGTGGTGCAGCGTACCACGGAGTCAATAGCCCAGGTGAGGACACCCACCACCCGGGCCGGCGGAAGGATGGTATAAGGAGTGCCCTGGGCTTCCCCCAGGAACAGATGGGAGAGCGCGTCAGCCTTGGTGTTGTGGGAACCTGGGCGGTAGGTGAGGCTGAAATTGAACCGGCTGAAGAAGAGGGCCCAGCATGCTTGGCGGGAATTCAGCCTCTTTGCCGTCCTGACGTAGGTCAGATTCTTGTGATCAGACCAAACAAGGAACAGCTGTTGAGCCCCCTCTAGCCAGTGTCTACACTCCTCCAAAGCCGCGAAGACAGCAAACAACTCACAATTCCCTATATTGTAGTTACACCCTGTGGGGGTGAAGCACCGGGACAGGAAGGCGCACAGGTGGACCTTCTGGTCCTCCTCTGATCGCTGGGAGAGGATGGCTCCAATGCCCGTGTCCGATGCGTCCACCTCAACAATGAACTGCCGAGATGGAGCTGGGTGGATGAGCACCGGAGCCGGCGTGAACAGGCTCTTCAGGGCCTGACCAGTGTAGAACATGGGTAACCCCTAAATTTAGACACCGATTGGCTAACACTGATTTCTTTACAGGCCTGGGTGATTGCTCGTTGACAGAGGTAGACAATAGATGTTAGGAGGAAGGAATTACAAATAACCATCATGCTTTGCTTTTGACTGTCAGACAATCTTGAGGGCTAAAAAATTCCATGGGTGTGTACGCACAAATTTGCCTATAGTAACGAATGATACATGAGGCCACCTGTCCTCTGCCAGTTTTTTCTGATTTTGCTGTGTACGGGACGTTTCTGGGTGTTAACCTTTGGGCAGTGGGACTCTATAAAAATGTAGCGACCAGGTGCCAGATCGAGGTCGTAAGCATGCATCCAAGAGGAAGCTACGACAATGGCGGACACCGTGCTAAAAAGACGCAAATATGGCGAGGCAAAATGCCAAGTGTACAAAGCTTGTTCCAAAACGAGAGTGAATCTGGGGTTGACTTTGACCCACTAGCGAGCACTGAAGGAGAGGATGGGGATGAAGAGTGACGTGGAGTTGGCCTGTACACTGGCATGTGTTCTGGTAACTGTAGTTAGGGGGCGTGTGCTTCTGGTGATGTTGCGCCAGGGAGGCGGGGCCAACTTTGAACGTTGTGTTTGGAAACCACAACCGACAAATCCTACTCATTTTACCTTTAGGTACAGTAATGAAGTACTTGTACTCTGTTACTTTCCACCACTGGGGGCCATTTCGTCAACACATGATTTCAAACTGCAAACAACACTGATTCCCTTAAAGTTCATCAAAGTTAGACGTTAAAGGGAAAATTCACTGATTTTCAGCCTTGTCTTTATCTGCGACTGGGATAGCACATGAAAAAAAACCTGGAGTTGTTCCCAATCGTTTCTGCATCTCTGGACCAACAGTGAAACTGAGTTTTTTTCTGTCTGCCAAGTGATGTATTGTGATGTTATTTGGCAGCCAGAAAAAGTCGTTTCTAATCCTCTAGTCTACTCGAAACACACCGTTGAAAAAAACACATCTTCGTTCTCACGACCAAGCTACATTTCCAATGGTGAAAATAATGTCCCACAACACTAGCGCAGAAGATATCATGGACAACTATAGAAGTGTACAGCAATGCATTCTGATGCTGTGGGAAAGACTCTGTGAGAAGGAGAACACCAGTTTCTCCATCAATACAATGCAAGGAGTTTATTGCATCAATTGATGTGTATGTGCAATCATCAGTACTGATTGCACATACACAAAACTATTGGGGAAATTTCCCTTTAAGAAAATAGAATAATAACATAATTTCAGTTTAGCTGATAATCATTTACATTTAAAATGTAATAAAAGAGTAAATATATGATCGGTGTCAGATTATATAGTCATTCAGCATTGCCCATTTCATTGAAACTTTTGCTTTTGTACCTTACAAAGATGTGAAAATTTTCATTTTGGGACAAAGCCCTGAAAAATAATGGCAGTGAATCACTGTGGGTGGGTGACCGGGAGTAATAGTGATGCTGTTGATAGACAATAGGTATAAGTGATATTGCTATATATTTGTAGGTGCATGTACATGGAGACAAGGCTACTGAAAGCTGTTCCTTATACCACAGTGAAATACTCCTTTAACGCTTTTTCTTCCTGCAAAACACATTGTTCTAGTCTACCTTTTAAACGTTTTTTTTTAAAGCTTTCAAAGTACACCTGTATTTCTTATTTATTTATTTACTTTGTACCAGTATATGAGTTTGTGAAGGATCTGTTGTTTTCAGTGAGAGCACTGGGCAAACTACACCGCAGCCTCTTTACACATGAGTCCTGAGAACCTGTTGTTCTCCATGAGGACACTCCGATACTCCCTATGCACTTCTCAAGTGTCACAGTCTGATCGGAGCTCAGACACACAGTGTAACAGGACAAGACGTACACCTCAAAGAGACAGGGGGAAGAAGAGGAGAAAGGGAGAAAGACAGGAAAACAAGCAAAGAGATAGACAATAATGCTGGTTCACTTCTCAAATGCTATGGTTTGAGAGCAGCTCAGGCACACTGTGTTACGAGCGAGAGAGAGGATTCACAGTGACTCCTTATTAAAACAGATTTGGTTCTGTCTCTTTCGTCATTCACACTACTCTATGTAAGACAGCCTATTTGATCTGCAAAATATTTACGTGCAACATTTAAATGTTTGCGCTGATGTTTAATTTGGTCAGAGAAAAGATCCAAAATGTTTCTGTTCACATTAAATAGACCCCCCCCCCCCAGTAATTTGCTTAGCTATGTTTATTTTAATCTTTTTTGTGGATTTTTTACCCTCTTTTTCTCCCCAATTGTACCCAGCCAATTACCCCACTCCTTTGAGCCATCCCGGTAGCTGCTCCACCCCCTCTGTCGATCCGGGAAGGGCTGCAGGCTACCACATGTCTCTTCCGATACATGTGGAGTTGCCAGCCGCTTGTTTTCACCTGACAGTGAGGTGTTTCAGCATGGGGACGTAGTGCATGAGAGGATCACGCTATTCCCCCAAGTTCCCCCTCCCCCCCGAACAGGTGCCCCGACCGACCAGAGGAGGCACTAGTGCAGCGACAAGAACACATAGCCACATCTGGCTTCCCACCCTCAGACACAGCCAATTGTGTCTGTAGGGACGCCTGACCAAGCTGGCGATAACACGAGGATTCGAACTGGCGATCCCTGTGTTGGAAGGCAACGAGGAATAGACCACTATGCTACCCAGACGCCATTTATTTTCATTTTAATGAGCATTTTTCCATTGATATGATAATTCATGTGCATGGCAGGTGTGTTATGTCACGCTCCTGATTGACAGCCTGGTCATTTAAAAGATGTGCCTGTGCTGGGGGTTGTAAAAGGTGCGCTCTAAAATTGTCACAAAACCATGCAACAGACTCGAAGGACTATGCAACTGGCAGTAGCTCTGGTGGACATTCCTGCATTCGACATGCCAGGGGACTGAATGTCCATTTCTCTCCTATAAACTTCCCTCATCATAAGTTCAGAAAACTTGAAAGTTAACTGGCCTATCAATCACAGATCACTTGCAGCCATGTCAGCACAATGACCAATGCATCCGGCATCTTCCCTAGCGGGAGCCACGGATGTGCCACATGAACAGCGGTTGCACAACCTAAGAGTATTTGCAATGAGTGTGCCATCCAAGGTAAACTCATCTGATTGCTTGTTTATGTCAACAGTGTTTCAACTTGTCTGCTGTTCAGCGTTGGGGATGACATTGATGACTGCAAGCATGCTGGAGAAATGTCCTCTTCACAGATGAAACTTGGTTTCAGCTGAATTGACCTTTCGCAAAGTCCCGCCCCTCCCCCCTTAGTTGCTGGTGCTATGCCCATCAAGCTTTTCAAAACCATTCAGGAAGCAGCCAGAAAACCCCAAAACGTGAAGGAAGAAATCAGCGCATTCCCAGAGAAAATAAGTGATGTAATTTGGAGTAATTCATCCTTAATATCATCCCGTGAAAGACAGAAGGGGTTACAATATGCAGGAGGGATACATTCAGAATATTAAAAGTAAAACTGACTTATGTGGAGTCCGGGCTGCTGGGTGCGACTGTAATTGAGGGTAAAGCTTACTGGTCGCAATCAAAGAATGAGAAACCCCATCAACTAATTCTGAAACACATTGTGGACCAATTGTGCTCTTGCACTGTAGGGTAAGTTAAATATTTCAGCTATTATTGGTATATTTTTCATAATACGTTGTGAACATCACCATATTATAGTGTTGACTTTGGCCAAGGTTCCCCATGGTGTTCTTTTATCCAAGCTTTTTCGGGGGTTCTGTATGGGTTCCTGGGGGTCGCAGGGTGGCCAGAGACATGCCCTGGGGCCGGGGGAACTGCCCCATATTTTTTGTCAACAAAATAAGGCAAACGAGATGCCTTCGTGGGCGGGATGACTTTTCCAAAGGGCTGATCCCCACCTTGAGCTCACAGAGGGGGAGAAACGTTTAAATTAGGCCGGATATGGGGAGGTCAGACTGGCCAGAGACCATCCCAGCCGACCCTCCCTGCGAGTCTTCATGCTCTGAAATGAAAGGTGGAACCTGGCTAACCTGTGACTAGCATAACAAAGTTATGTAAGTGGGCTAGCTATCATTAGCTATCATTAAATTAGGTATCTCTGGCCACATAGTAAGCTGGTTACGTTCATCAGGTACATTAATAATGTTATTTTGTTAGTCAGTAATACGTTGATATGTTGATAATGGTAATAATCATTGTGTGGGTAAAAGTAACGGTAATAATACGTTAGCTATATTAGCTATCAATAATAGCTAGTAGCAAGCTTAGCTTGGAGCAGACAGGTATTTTTGTTGATTTTGGGTGGATTAAGCTGGCCATGGGGTCTGCTATACTACGAAATCCATTGCCGACATTGCGCTTCTTGCGTTCCGCGTTCCGGGAAGGGAAAGAAAATTACACCCCCTTCAAACTTTTCAGATATCTAGTATCCGATTTGCAGATCCCATAGGCACGCCGTTTCAGCACTTTGCTGTCTGTTTGAAAGCTTGACGGACCTCCCGCACATAGAAACCGTTGCTAAGGTAGGATTGGACAAGCACCGTTCTGGGGCGGTACTTTGCGAAAGGTCAATTGGGTGGATGTCAGCCAGCACATGGGGGTAGCCTGATCGAGCAGTTTGCTGATGTTAACAGGAGCAGGGTGGGTTGTGGTGTGGGACGTGATCATAGGTGCATTTTATCAATGGCAATCTGAATGCGCTCAGATACTCGGACAAAGATCCTGGGGCGCATTGTCAAGCTCGTTCATCCCCCACCATCACCTAACATGAAAATGTGATCATGTGTGGCTCCATGTTGCAAGAGCCTGTACACCACTCCTGGAGGCGTTAAACATCCCACTTCTTCCATACCCGCATGCTTACCAGACATGTCACCCACTGCGCCTGTTTAGGATGCTCACAGCTGCTGTGTATGACAATGTGTTCCAGCCCCTGCCTCTAGCTGGTAAGTAAATGCAGCTATTAGAGAAGAATAGGGGTTAAAAAAACAAAAACAAAACCTAACTCCACGCTGAGGAGATGTGTCATGCCGCACAAGAGTAAATGTGTTCACACTACATGCTGACTGGTTTTCTGATCATTTCAGTGACTCTTCCTTTCTTGAAGGTTTCTGTGATCGACAAGTGCGCACCTGTCTCCAACCATGTGAAATGAACAGCTCAAAGACCAGTGAACTTACTTTAATTTATTTCCTTACAATATATGTGATTCAGTGAAACCTTTAAAATTGTTACGTGTTGGGCTTATATTACTTTTTCCTCACCACTATAGGTAATTGTAGACAAAGCACTGCTTTTTAGTTGCCTGGTAAAAAAAAAAACAACTCTTACACGTCATAGCATGCATGAACTACCTGTCTGACTCTTGACTCATTTATAATTGAGTAGGAGTCGAGTTTTACTTGCCAGCACATTCACATTAAAGCATGTTTCACCCTGGAGCTGTCCTCCCTCCTTCAACGTCTCAGCAACTCCTCTCTCTGTCTCTCTCTCTCTCTCTCTCTCTCTCTCTCTCTCTCTCTCTCTCTCTCTCTCTCTCTCTCTCTCTCTTTGTCTGTGTACATGGGTCTGGCAGACAGATCACAGACCAGAGAAACTGAGAGTCTGCTGCACCGACTGGTTTGGCTCACTGGCTGACTGCTGTCTCTGGATGTGTGGATTGGAGGTCAAGCTATGTGTGTGTGTGTGTGTGTGTGTGTGTGTGTGTGTGTGTGTGTGTGTGTGTGTGTGTGTGTGTGTGTGTGTGTGTGTGTGTGTGTGGCATTAATAGTGTCTGTGTGTCCACAAGGCTGCTCCACGGACTTCCAGGTTAATCTTGTTAAGTGTCTATGCTTAAATCCGTCAAGAGGGAGCGGCCAAGTAACTTATCAATTCTTATTCGTTCAGCTACAAGAGTAAAAACTGTGGTTAAAAAAAAAATCATGTCTTAGATTTTTTTTTTTGTATTAGTACTGCAGCGGCCAGTTTCATGCACCAAAATGTATTAATGGTATCTCAGAACTCTAATGATTATAAAAAATATAATTTGGTGCAATGTTTATGTAAAAATTCTTACCAAGTGCTTTCTTTTAGCCAAAGGGTTTTGTGAATGTATGTTTTGTGTATGGCAAGCAAACCTCTAACCTTGGCAGTCATAGCATTATGCTGACACCGGAAACTGAACCTGCAACCCTAGCAGCATTATCACCATTTGTAAACCCTTTTTTTTTCTTTACATGTTTTGAGCTGAAAACATGTTGTATGATGGGTCTGGGATGATGGGGATAGTCGGGGGAAAGGCACATTACCATCAGCACCCTCCGAATTGCCTACGGCAGGTGGGGGCATCAAAGACACAGACCCATGTGACGTAGGCGACGCATGTGGGGTCCAGCATGTGGCAGTAGAAAGGCGACACACAGGTCGGTGTTAGCCGACTAAAGTCTCTGGGTAGACTGGTGAGAAGCTGGAGTGAGGTGTTTGACCACTGCACCACCACCTTCAGTCTATCAGTGTCATCACAGTCAGAATGAAAGTAACATCACTGAAACAGTCAAGCTAGCAAGAAAACCACCCTCACTCATTCACTGAGATCTCTCTCTCTTTCTTTTACCCTCTCTTGCACCACCCTTCTTCTGCTCAGATCTCCGTTTCGGATATTGTTTTGCTCCTGCTTCCTTATTCCAAAAACATCTTTAACTCTCTGTCTGCAGCGTTTTATGTAAAGGTGTCTACCGAGGTTGGTCTCTTACATGTCTTTCCATGCCACCCGTGTGCTTGCCGGCCAACCGAAGGCTCTCAGCCCCTCTCACTCCCGCTCCCCCTCCCCGCCTCCATCCATTTTTAATGCGAGCGTGGCAAAGTCTTCCAGAGAAAAGGAGGCAAGGAAAAGAGTGGTGGAGAAGAGAGACAACGCAGATGTCCCAGTGAGCCATACGCTGGTACTTTCTCTCTGTCTCTCCTTCCACCATCCCTCCTCTCGCCCCCACCCCACTATCTTCCTCCTGTCATTCCATCGGTCCTCCTCTCTCCCTGAATTATGGATAGATTTGGGCTAGACACACTCTTCTCTTTTTTTCTCATTCCCCAAGTACTTCAGTGTATTTTGGATACCCCCCTCCTCTTCCTTCTTCGTCCTCTTCCTCCCTCTTCCTCATTCTCTCTGGCTGTTGTTTTGTCCTGCCTTTACCTCTCTTGGCCTTTTTGCAGTCTGTTTTTGAATCCGGGGGCTGAGACAGAGCCAGGTTTCATCAGCTGAATGCTGATCTGCAATAATGGCTGAGAGGCAGCAAGGGATTACCATGCAATATTGTCACGGGTGTTTGAGGCCTGGTAATACAAAGTGACAATATTGCATGATAATCCACAGGTCATAACAAGGTCAGCGTTGCTTTTGTCAAGCTGTCATGTCATTTTTTTCTTCCTTTTTGATATAGCTTAACTGTTTAAAAAAAAAACCCTGAAAGAAATAAATTTACCAAATTGGTTTTAATTAGTCAACAAATTTCCACTTTACCGCTGCTAAATATCCACTTTTAAAACAGATGTATTGGTTTGGCTTTATCGAGCTAACTTTTTTCAAAAGCAGGTCTTCCAGTGTCGTAGTCCATAGATTTTTGCAAACTGGTAAAAGTCTGGATGTGCATTTAACAGCGCCTATAAGCTAAAGTAATGCACCACCCTGGCTAAAGCTACAAGACGTATGCTATAACGTTTGAGCAGATATATCCGACAGATAATCACCTGCATCTTGAACACTGTTTTACTTGTGCATGGCAAGTTTTATTTGCAGAGGGGCCTGCTAATGAAGCGAAGTCTGGCTATCTCACATAGCAATGTGACCTTTTGCACAACTATTTGATTTTCTCATGTTCAGTATTTACTGATTTTTCTTGATCCCATCGCTGCTTAGAAATGAACTGTTTTGAACAGGGTGGCGTGTTGGCATTACCACTTTGGCAATTTTTATGGTGCTAATATACTGACATACATTATGGTGACTGTAGGTCGTGCGTCCACCAATGACATCTCAGGATTTGAAATATCCGGTTTAAAGTATAAATTAGGGTTTTCCAAATTGTCTCGTCACAGCAGCCGACATGAGAATAATCCTGTCCAGATACACATGTACATATACAGGCACATAGTTGTTTTGTTTTTAAAAATTTTCCCCCTTTTTCTCCCCAATTGTACCTGGCCAATTGACCTTTTGCCAAGTCCCGCCCCCCCTTAGTTACTGCCCGTCAAGCATTTCAGAACTATCCAGGAAGTAGCCGGAAAACACCAAAACATGAAGGAAGAAATCAGCACATCATGTGGGTAAAAGTAACAGTAATAATACGTTAGATGTATTAGCTATCAATAATAGCTAGTAGCAAGCTTAGCTTGGAGCAGACAGGTATTTTTGTTGATTTTGGATGGATTAAGCTGGCCATGGGGTCTGCTATACTGTGAAATCTATTGCCAACATTGCGCTTCTTGCGTTCTGGGTTTCGGGAAGGGATTGAAAATTACACCCCCTCCAAACTTTTCACATATCTAGTATCCGATTTGCAGATCCCTCAGGCACACCGTTTCAGCATTTTGTTGTGTGTTTGAAAGCTTGACGGACCGTTGCTAAGGTAGGATTGGACAAGCACTGTTCTGAGGTGGTACTTTGCGAAATGTCAATTTCCCCACTCTTCTGAGCCGTCCCGGTCTCTGCTCCACCCCCTCTGCCAATCCGGGGAGGGCTGCAGACTACCACATGCCTTCTCCGATACATGTGGAGTCGCCAGCTGCTTCTTTTCACCTGACAGTGAGGAGTTTCATCAGAAGGATGTAGCAAATGGGAGGGTCACACTATTCCCCCCAGTTCCCCCTCCCCCCTGAACAGGCACCCAACTGACCAGAGGAGGCGCTAGTGCAGCAACCAGGACACATACCCACATCCGGCTTCCCACCTGCAGACACGGCCTATTGTGTCTGTAGGGATGCCTGACCAAGCCGGAGGCAACACGGGAATTCAAACCGGCGATCCCCGTGTTGGTAGGCAATGGAATAGACCACGCCACCCAGACGCATGTACAGGCACATGGTTAGATTAAGCACAGGGGTGGTTACAGAAGTTAGCAGTGCCTGATCTTTCTTAGCTTGAGGAGGTCAGGTCACATGTAGCTCTGCTCTGCTGACGGCCATTTTGTATGAGAAGATGCCACCTGCTTTCACTGAAAGGTTAACACAAAAGTCTGTTTCATGTTGGAAAACTGAGAGGTGTGCTGACAAATCAGAGCGACAGAAATGCACGCAAGTCCAGCCAGCCCAAACTCTTTTGGCCCCTCTCGGCGTTGGGTGTCGTGCCATGCCGTGTGTTGTGATGCGTGGTCTAGCGGGGGGACGGTAGCACAGGTGTTGCCTGCTAACCCTGATTAGTGTATCAGACTCAGGACAGCTCCCCCCCCCACACACACACACCATCACACCACCATTTCTATTTCTCTTGTCTTGTTGTCTTTTCACCTGCGATGTCTACTGACGAGCCCTGTTTCAAACAAGAACTTTGAGAGACCCAAACATTTCTTCATGCAGTGTTGATGGTGTCACGGTAAATTTGATGGTGTATTTGGCATTTATGTACACGTTTCCTGATACGAATTTAAAAAATAAAATCTGCACAAGAAATAGGTCTGGGATCGAAGTGAGTTAGGACAAATTATTAGATGTTGCTGTTTTATTGCACTGTTGGGGAACAACTTATGCAACCAAACCAGCTGCTCCATAGAGAAGGTTGATTCTGGCCTCTGTTTCTGGTTTACACAGGGGCTGCTAAAATCTTCACCAGAGTTGAAATGAAGGTCCACAGCACATTTCTGACACAATCCGAATTTGGCAAAAAACAAAGGTCTTTGAAATTCATCCAGAGCTTAGTTGATTTAGGGAAGTAAATGGTGAGTATACCAACCAAAGTAAGAGACACCTATACGGTATACGTACCTCAATATACGCTTCACCTCCTATCTACTCCCCCAAGTCTGTTTCTCAACAAGTATACGTTAATTACATCAGCACATGAATATTCATGATGTTATAGCCGGTGATGCTTTTTTCATCACTTTGGTTGAGAGTGTGTGAAATCACTCTCTGACATGCAGCTTCTGATTCATCAGAACTCAACCTGATTGTGTTGTACACAACAGGCAGTCAGGGTTGAGGAGCTGGTCAATTTACTGGCAACACAGTGAGACAGACAGACAGACAGACCGACAGATTGACAGAGTGTCTGCTCACGCAGCCAAAACACACGCAGCCTGCCACAGACACTGGGAAAAGTCTGCACATGCATAAACACGCACACAAAAGCAAGAAGAACAGCTTAACCTGTCCACTGTCTGCTGTCTGATCCTCAGGCTAGATGTTTGTTGTTGAGCGCGTGTGTGTGTGTGTGTGTGTGTCTGTGTCTGTGCATGCTGTGTCTTGCTGTGTGGGGCCTCGCTGTGTTTGGATGCTATGTGATGCGTGGCCAAGTGTCGGTTTGAGGCAGCCATAGGTGATTCTTTCTCTGTCACTGCCCTTTCCCTGCTTCCACGCAAAGCAGCCAGCAAGGACACACAGGCAGGCAGGCAGGCAGGCAGGCAGGCAGGCAGGCAGGCAGGCAGGCAGGCAGGCAGGCAGGCAGGCAGGCAGGCAGGCAGGCAGTTGATATGGAGGGATGGGAGGAGAGGTGAACACTGGGAAGGCCAGTCATGCAACAAACATGCAATCCTTTACCATCCTCCCCACCTCACAATTCCTCCATCCTTGTGACCCCTCCCCCCACTCCTCTGTCTTTTAACACCCACAACCCCCTTCCTCCCACTGTACCCCTATAACCCATTTAGATCCCCTACCCATGGCATGTTTTGTGTGCCAATCCGGTGTCCACTTGTCCTCCCTGCTCACCCACCCATTGTTCAAACATATTAGCATTTGCCTACCCCCCACCCACACCCCCCACGTGTCTATTCTACCCACTTTGTCCTCTCTTTGTTCCCTGTGACAGCCACTCATCATTGCCACCTATGCTGTGTCCGTGTGTCCGTGTGTGTGTGTGTGTGAATTTGTATGCGTGTGTACTCCCCTGTGCCCCCTTGTTCATACACACACTCACACACAACCCAGAAGCTGTCCATCTCTCACACTTTGTTACATCCACTCTACTGTACAGTATGCCCCACCATCTCTCTCTCTCTCTCTCTCTCTCTCTCTCTCTCTCTCTCTCTCTCTCTCTCTCTCTCTCTCTGTTCCCCTTTCCCCCTTCACTCTATGGCTTGCACGCCAACCCCCCCCCCACATCACTCGTACTTTTCTCCATCCCTCGTGACCGCTTCCCCCATCCACTTCACTGCTCTCAGACACCCAGACACTAACGCACGCACACGCACACACACACACCCACCCACACACACACACACACTGCTGCCACAGAAACACTCAAATGACGAGTACATACTCTTGAGCAACTCACGCGTGTACACGCACAGGCACACACAATCCCTTGCCTGCGAACACAGTTGTTGTGTGTGTTCAGTGTCACCGAGTCCAGATGAGGGGAATCTCGGCGCTGGCTCTCGCTACGCTGAGCACCACAGGGGGTCTTTATCATCGCAAAAATCAACAAAGCCACAGTCACGAAGCGGCGTCTGGATCATAAGTGTGCATGTACGCTTGCACATAGGCTACACATGTCTCTCTCACACACGGGGGCACACACACACACACACACACACACACACACACACACACACACACACACACACACACACACACATAAATAGACACAGATGTTCATGAACACACACAACCACTCACACACAATGGAAAAGAGACGGGCTCATATCGATGCTGAGGCGCACACAAAGACAAGGGCACAGTGGGCTACACACACACACGCACACACACACACACACACACACACACACACACACACACACACAGGCACACACACTGTTTTCCTTTTAGCACACTCAGTTCCAGCCTCCTGCCCAAAACTGAAAATAATTTAGGGAAATTAGGGGGGGAAAACACTGATAAATCCCTTAACTACTTAATCCCTTCTTAAATGCTTGCGTGATCTGTCGTGTCTGAGATTTCACAGACAGCGAAGAGAGAGAGACACACACACACACACACACACACACACACACACACACACACACACACACACACACACACACAACTAGCTAAGCAGATAGAGGGATCCGGAGAGAGCGAGGGCAATGAAGGAAGAGCACTGGATGGACTCGGGGAACAAGAGATAAAGTCTGACAGATATGTATATAAGAGTGAGAGTTGGGAAGGACTCAGGTGTGGTGTGAGACAGCCAGAGGAGCGCTCCTGCCTTTGTTGTTTCCTCTTTCTAAATCCACGGCCCGTCATCATATCACTCGATTAAACCTAAACCTAATCTCTGTAATCCTTCAGCCCAGCAAATCACAAACTATAGTAGGTGCCTCGCACCCCTTTGCAGCATCTAAATGGATTTCAGTTTATGCACACTATTTGTGTATTCTTTATGTGTGTGTGTGTGTGTGTGTGTGTGTGTGTGTGTGTGTGTGTGTGTGCGTGACATTGCGTGTAGGCACTATTTTTTCTAGACTCAGCTCTTTGCAAAATGACACACAAGATGTTTGGTTTGTTCAAGCATCAGGGATTATATAAGATGCAATGAGTTTTGATTTTTTATTATTATTATTTCTTTCACGTTTCCTGTTTTACATCCTGTAGAGCCGGGTCCAAACTATCCATAGTTGTTGATGTTTCCTGGGATACATCAACATCAGTGTATAATAATAATAATGATAATAATAATAATAATATTATCATTATTATTGTTATTATTACTACCACTATTATTTGATTTTACTTGTGTGAATAGGAACAGGCACTCATACTTTAAGTGACAAATATAATGTTAATGACTGTTTTTGGCTGGTGGGTGATAAGTGGGCTTCCTTGTGTTTACCGTGTGGCTGGCTGTAGCAGAAGTGACAGATCATACAGGTTAAGGCCCCGGCAGGTTGTGCCTATCTCATAAGACAGTAGTATCTAAACCAACAGGCTGCTAATGAAAGGCTCGACTGCCTCGCTACAGGCTATAGATTGATACATACACGTGCAAGATTTATAGTGAACCAGCATACACGTTTTAAAGACGCGGTAAATCTGCTGTGAAATACCAGATATTTAAAGGTGATGTGCATTAAACATATAATTATATTGTACGTTCTCTTGTCGTGACATTTGACGCCGGTTTCTTTCGGCTTTGTCCTTTGCAAACAAGTAACAGCCTTAAATGACCAGCGTTTAACCCATGAAGTGGCGCACAAAACAAAACAAGTCAGGTCTAAAAACAGTTTCGTAGACGCCAAAGACTCTGTCATCGCCTATGACACAAGGGCCGTTGCGGTATGATATATTGAGACCCCCCCCCCCCCCCTCACACAGACACACACATCTCATCTGTAAGAGCCAAAAGGTAAGACATGTATTTCTGTGATATCCTATTTCGGCAATGCACACATCATCCTGTGTTGTTGGTTTGTAGAGTAAACCAGCAGGAAAACAAGTTGTGCTTTATTTGAAGGGAAACTGAACTGTTGGGCAGCTCCAACGATGAGCGTCTGCATTGTTTGAAGCCCCCCCCCCCCCCGTGTTTCCCTCCTCTCAAGGTGACGCACATCCCTGCGTACTTGCCTGGTTGTTGTACAAATAGGACAAAGCCTAGCCACCACAAATGCTTAGGGGGGTCTTGAAAGGCGTCCCTTCCACATTTTGACTGTTGGAAGCCGATTACCTGTAATTACCGAACCCTGGCGTGTGTGTTTTGTGTGTACGTGTGCCTGTTTGTGCCTCAGGAGGACATGTGAGGGGTGTGTGGAAATTAAGGGAGATTTGTCCACGTGCTTGTGGGTGTGCTGTCTGTGGATATATTTGTCTCTCGCTCTCTCTCTCTCTGTGTGCTTTTAGTATATAAATTGTGAGGCTGCACATCTGTTTTGGGGTCGGCTGTTGTAGGATATGGTTTATGTGTGTTTGGATGAGTGTATGTACTTGTGAGCGGGGGGGGGGGGGCGCTGTGTCTGCTTGTAACAGAGGGGAGCATGTTCGTGACAGTGACCCACTTCTTGTGTTTTGTTGACCCAGACGGGTCACGGCAGCTGCAACCAAGGGAAAAAAAGAGAGGAGAGAGAGGGAAGGGGTGGGGTGGGGGAGGGGGGGTGATGGTGGCACTCGATGAGGAAGAAGAAAAAGAGGGAGGAGAAAAGGAGGAAAGAGGGAGCAGAGAGAGAAGTTTGAGGAAGGAAAGGAGGAGGGAGAGGACAATGGAGGGAACGAGAGGCAGACAGAGCGGAGGTGGAGAGATATAGACCTCAGAAGGGGGAGACGGAGGAGTTTTTTTTTGGCACTTTGTCTGCAAGGCGCTCCATCTCGGCCTGCGGCATATGAAACAATGAGTGCAGACACACAAACTTGCACGCACACAAAAACACAGGCAGACACAACACGTAGTCAGACAGACAAGTGAGGGAGTTAAAAAGGCTTTAAGTAAATTAATTATGGGTCTTATCCTGACAAGATATCAGCCCTCTGCAGAATACCCTCTCACACCGGCGCCCCGCCCGCATACTCTTCGACTACCCCACCCCTCCTGAATGTTTCACATCAGACCAGAGGAAGCAGCCTCATGTTTAATACATGGAGCATGGAGGTAGTGTGGTGAAAATATGAGTTGGTTTTGCTGCAGGTCCTAACCCCTGGGCCACATAAACACCCACCTGTACCTGTGAGGTGTAGGAGACACAGGCTGTACTCACACCCATGTACTTTTTTTCCAAATGCCAGCGTTTTTTTGGGGGGGGGGTGGATTCCCCCCCCCTTTTCCCCCCAATTGTATCCAGCAAATTACCCCATTCTTCCAAGTCGTTCCAGTCGCTGCTCCACCCCCTCTGCCAATCCAAGGAGGGCTCACCTGACAGTGAGGAGTTTTGCTAGGGGGATGTAGCGCATGGGAGGATCACGCTAATCCCCCCAGTCCCCCCCCCCCCGAACAGGCACCCTGGCCGACCAGAGAAGGCGCTAGTGCAGCGACAAGGACACATACCCACATCCGGCTTCCCACCCGCAGACACAGCCAATTGTGTCTGTAGGGACGCCCGACCAATGCCGGAGGTAACACGTGGATTTGAACCGCTGATCCCCATGTTGGTAGGTAACGGAATAGACTGCAATGCCACCCAGATGCCCTTGCCAGTGGTTTTTGTTTTTTATATGCAAGTTAATTTTCTCACAAAGTCGGTAAAGCAGTGTGCCATGCTATGTTAGCAGCTGATGGCTAACAACAACAACACCACCAAACAGCAGCAAGAACAACAGCAGCAACAACAACAGCAACAACACCACCAACAACAAAAACAGCAGAAACAACAACAGCAACAACAACAACAACGGCAGTAACAAAAACAACAACAGCAGCAACAAAAACAGCAACAACAACAACCAACAAAATGAAATAATAAATATAGACTACACACAAAATAAAATACTGTAGAAAAGAGAAATAAAGTACTGTAGGAAACTGTACAGTAGGCTCCAAATGAAATGGAGAGAAGCCATAAGTAGTAGTTAGCTAGTGGTAATATTCCAGAAACACCTATAATAAAAGAGTCTGTATCACATGGGCTTTGTTGTGGTTTTCCTGGTAGCGTTTGTAGTTTGCTGAGGGTTGCAGCTACTGCAGCTAGTCATTATGAATCAACACTGTGTGTCGCACGCAAAACGTTTGTGTTCTCGTATCGCCGTCCCAAAACAGACAGCGAAAAGCAGGTACTGCAAACACAAACTCATTCATGACGTGGCGCGATGGAGGGTGGAAAGATGTCTTACCGTTAGCGCTGTGTGGATACTGACGCTTAAAACATGGGGAGAAACAGACAGAAAATGAAACCAAGTAGAAGATGGAGGAGGCCAAAGGGAGATGAGCGGAGAAGGGTGAAAAAAAATAAGGAGAAAGAGAGACTGTGAAGGGTGTGTGTGTCTGTGTGCCCACGACAAAACCGTCACAATGTGCTTTACCACCTCATTTTAAATACATTTACATTGCACGTTTACATTATTTTGATAAACAAATACATTTCCCCTCCGTCACCGAGCCAAAAGATGCCAGAACATGTCGTGATATGTTCATTTCACACCGTTATAATGATATTTTTCTATTAAGCAAGTGAAGACTAGAGACCAATATACATTTGTTAATTACCTACACAAATACAGTAAGACAGGTCCAAGACATGTTCATAGATACTGCCTAAATTAGAAGACTGAGGTTTTGGTATTGAAGACACCAAAAACGAACCAGCTTCAATTGTCATTAAACAATTTCCTTATTTGTCTTCTCATTCTTCATTCATTACGTCTCTCTAGCTTCCCCTATACCCGATAGGAGGGAGAGAAAGTTGAGGTGGACTCGGTCCTTGTTGGAATGCTGTTTACGTGCTTGCATGTGTGTGTGTGTGTGTGTGTGTGTGTGTGTGTGTGTGTGTGTGTGTGTGTGTGTGTGTGTGTGTGTGTGTGTGTGTGTGTGTGTGTGTGTGTGTGCGTGCGTGCGTGCGAGTGTTAAGGGGTTAGTTTGTGATTTGAGTGCTAAGTGAATGTGTCAGTGCCGAGAGCAAGGAGTCTCCCTGAGGGGCCGAACTCAGTCACGAGAACACACGGCCCACTGGTGGCAGACACTCCCCCCCAGGGTGTCTGTGTGTGACTGTTTGCATGTGCGTGTGTGTCAGAACGAGAGGTGATGTGGTTTCTCTATCTAAGGGATATATATATATGTATATATATATATATATATATATATATATATATATATATATATATATATATATATATATATATATAATGTGTGTGTGTCTGTGTGTCTGTGTTGTGTGTTTTTGTGTTGTTGTGTTTTCTGTCAATGTTTTCTCGGTGTTTGTATGTCTGTGCACATCCTGTTGTGCATGATATAGAGAATTATTTTGGGGGATAGAAAATAAAAGAACAGTACACAAGTCCGGGGTTACCCAAGGGCTTAGTCATGATACATTTGCACGTGCGCACGCACACACTCACTCACTCACACACACACACACACACACACACACACACACACACACACACACACACACACACACACAGTAGTTGTGAGGACCTGATTGAGTACATTCATCCCCTAGCCCAGTTCCCTAACTTTTACCCTGAAGCCAAGTCCTAACTCTAAAATAGACCCTTAAAGAACTGAGGACCAGCCAAAATGGTGAAAAACTCAAATTGGTCCTCACAAAGATAGAGGTACAGCAAAACACACACACACACAATTATGTCACACCTATACACACACCGCACAAGTACACACATACATAGACACAAGAACACACATACTGCATACATATGCACACATAAACACATACTGGCATGTACAGATGTACATGGATGAGCATTCTTTCACAAAGTACAACACAGAGCAGCAATACACACACACATAGACACCAACAACACATATGCATGTCTCCCCTCTCTGTCTTGCTCGCTATCTCTTTCTTTCACTTTCTCTTTCCTGTGGCCAGTGGAAGGTGAATGTGCTGTGCTACTGACAGGATGCAGTGCTCGTTTGTGTGTCGACTTGACACTGACAGAAAATATGCTAACAAACAGTGACGAGGCACCGTGGTACCTCAGGTCTGAATTGGGAGGGACAGCTAGATGGATGAGAGAGATAGAGAGAGTGATGCCCCATCTTCATAAATATGACATCTGCCAATCAACTGTCAGGAGTCAATTGTGAGGAAGTGGTCCCGAGTGGGGCTGTCCTTTGTCTGGCTTGTCCCTCCAAATTCTGCCTGTCTGTTTTTTTCCCCCGTTTAATTTGACTCGCCCTTGTTGAAAAGAAAGGGGAATGAGTATGACATTGAGAAAGGGGGTAGTTGTCTCCATCATGCAACCCAGTCCCTCTTCACGGGTGTCTTTGCTTGCCCTTGTCTTCTTCTTGTCCTATCCGACAGAATATCTGTCCCTCACAAAGTTGCGGTATACACTTTGGCAATGCCAAGCAGATCCGTCCATCCATCCATCCATTATCCAAACCGCTTATCCTGTTCTCAGGGTCACGGGGATGCTGGAGCCTATCCCAGCAGTCACTGGGCAGCGGGCGAGGAGACACCTTGGACAGGCCGCCAGTCCATCAGGGATGGACTGGTTCACCTGACCTACATGTCTTTGGACTGTGGGGGGGAAACCGGAGCACCCGGAGGAAACCCACCAGACACGGGGAGAACATGCAAGAGCTTTATGTGATGTTTTATTTGGTCAGCGCGCCCACAGTCAAGGTCATGCTGCACGAACACATCTGGCATGAGTTCAGTTTTTCAGCTATCCGTTCTTTCCATTCTTTGGGTATTGGAGAGTTTCAAAAGTCAAAGACAAATTGTCACCATCAGACAATGGAGTGAGTCAAGAGAAAACTACTATACCTCTCTCTCTCACTCTGTCTTTCCTTCTCCTTAAAGGGATGGGCCTAACCAGACACCTCACCATAACTAGCTGATCAAATCCTCCTCCTCGCTGCACTGTGGTATGTTGTCTTTGTTTACAAGCGTCTTTCCTTTTGTCTACGAGTCGTTCTCGTCTCATTTACAAACCCCGTGTCTGCCTGCCTGCCTGCCTGATGAGGCGAGCTGGCAGCACGTCATTCAAACATCAACTGTCTGAGTGCCGCGCTTCACCACGAGGATGACAGCTCCGGGATGTGATCTTATTCCCCTCTCAGCCAGCGAGACGGCATAAACAACAGCTGGGAACGAAGGGAGAGATACAGAAAATGAGACGGAGATAGACATAAATAATTTAATAGAAAGGTTTTTTTATGTGTTTGTGTGCATTTGTGTGTGTGTGTGTTTGTGTGTATGCAAAAAGGCAGTATTAAAAACAAAATCTGAACAGAATTTTAGAATGTGTGGCTTTTTCTGATTTGTGCCACTGACAGACCAAAAGAAGTTGTCTATTCATGAGCGACAAAGAGACTATTTGTGAGGATAACGGCGCCCAGAGCTGTCAACCTAACATTCTCTACACCTACGACTTTGGTGGATGTATTATGCACGCTGTGTTATGTACATTGCATTATGAACCCTGCAAAACCAAATGCTGTTGTGCTTTTTATACCATATGTAGAACACAGAAGAGGAACGTTGCACAGTGGTGGTGCAGGTGTCGGGATCTAACTCCCGGATTAAGTTAATAATATATTCAAATTAATATTTATTACGCTGCCAAAGGTTTGCTTAAATTTGTTTATGCTTTTGATTTTGCATGACGAACCTCTGCAACGGCACGCATGGAATATGCTTTATAGTTAGGGATGGCATTTTGGTTTCCCACCAAATAACAAAAATAATGCTGGCTGTTCTATACATAAAGTATCTTTTAAAAAAAAACACAAAACAAGGAATTAGTGCATTTTCTGAGAAATAAATGCTTTAAAGGACAAATCTGGAATTAGCAATAGAATGAGCGTTTTGAATCGACATTAATGCAAGCATTTCTCCAGCGTTATACCAGTTCCACTACATGTATTTCTTGGCGATATCATCATAAATGACCTTGGATGAATCAGTCAGATGAACGAGCCCACTTGCTTGTAATAAATCTCGTTCCCAGTTAACTGTGTGTATTTCTCCCCAGATGGACCGCGGTGAGACAGCTTGTCATTACTGCGGCGTCAGCTACCTCATCTTCCATGAATTCCTCCGGCTCCACACCGGACTGGCTCAGGTGGAAGCCGAGCTCCAGGACCAGAGAGAGGCCACCAAGAGGGAGGAAGCCCAGCAAGACGCACTGGAGTGGGGGCAGACTGAAGTGGGAGGAAGCCCTGTGCCTTGAGGTGCAGGGGCAAGCAGAGGAGAGAGGAAAAAGGCATGGCAGAAGAGCTGGAAAAGAAGAATCGAGACACACAAAGAGCCCCGAGAGGGGAGTTTGAACAACGGAGCAAACAGACAAAGAGAGAGATGGAGGAGGAGAAGGAGCAAAGGAGTAAAGAGCTAGGGGAGCTGGTAACAGAAAGAGAGAGGAGGCAGAGAGAAGGCGGGGAGAAAGTTGTGAGCGAGGCACTTCAAAAGGCCTATAAAAATCTGGATGAACAGAAAGAATATCTCCAACGGATGGAAGAGAGGTGAGCTGTGTGTGTGTGTGTGTGTGTGTGTGTGTGTGTGTGTGTGTGTGTGTGTGTGTGTGTGTGTGTGCGCGCGCGCACATGCCCATCCCTGGTGTGAAACAACCTCTAATGCCAGGCTTCATGCCTGCAATTATCCTATGAGTCATGCTCTTCACACACAAACATACAAATCAGACAAACTTGTACTTCCCATCAGATGGGTGTGTGTGTGTGTGGGTGTGTGTGTGGTGTGTGTGTGCTTGCCTCTTTATCTGTATATCGCTGACGCAAATCCTGTTGCATGATTATATATTTGGTGGATATCATACTATCATCTTCAACACCCGCCGAATCCAACATTTAGAGGGAAAAAATAGCTCAGTGGGTCAGGCCATTGACACAGAAAAAGAAACACAAAAAGTTGTGAGGATAAATCCAGAATCCTCTGCTGTGTAATGTCAAATCATATATTTAGCTAGATTTTGCTTTTTTTTAGTCTTTTGTTTTTTTTTTAAACAGTGTGACATGAGGTGTGTTTACTTGCAGGATATGAATTTTTGCAAAGCAAGTAACGAACTTACTTGCTAATTATTGTGAGCAAGAGATAGTGAGAACAACAGGACTTTAGCTTCGTATCCTTCTAAGGAGGCTCCAGGGACAGAATAACATCAGCTGAATCTGAGCATTTCATCCCTGATCGATCACCAGGTCCAGTTCAAACAAACAAGTCGACACGAGGAAACTGTAAAGGGAAACTATGTGATAATACAGGAACACAATAAGCTGTTTATAATCAACTTGTGGATGCTGGATAACCCTGCCATCCCCCCACACCCAGTGGTCCATAGTCACTGATTAAATGCTCTTGTGTTAATTACACAGCAATACATGAAAATTGCAGCCATAAAATAAAACTCTACGATACACCGTAAATTGTTGCCGAGTGAGGTAATGCAGGTAATGAAAGGAGCGTGTGTGTCTGTGCGTGTGTGTGTGTGTGAGAGAGAGGGAGAGAATCATGCATGTAGTAAATGAAGAAGCTGTGGACATACACTAGTGTTTTCTCATATCCACACTCTACCATGCAATATGCTGGGAAAGACTCTCACACAAAAAAAAATCATGTGTGTGCGTGTGCGTGTGCGCGCGCATGTGTGAGTGCACACATGCGTGTGAGAGAGCGCGTTAGCAAGTGTCCGTGTATAAATTTGTAATTGTATACGTGTGTGCATGTGTGTGCCTTTTTACATCAGCAGCCGTGTTTATCGAGCTCCCTTGAGCGACATGTAAACACAAAACCCACATGGGCGCACATACGCAAATGCATACCGAAACCCCCACATGTGCACACTTAAAATATGCACATTTACGCACACGCAGGTGGTGCAGATCGCATACACATCAGTGTGTAAGTGTCAGTGATCAGATATCAGGCGATAGTGATCAAACAGCCATCAGCGCTGCAGAGCCCAGTGTGCAACAAAGGAAGTGCATGTGTGAGAAGAATGCTATGAATAGCCCTAAACCTCCTAAGTATGCACACGCAGACACACACACACCAAACATATTCCCACCGGTTCTACACAGATATGTTGTGTTTGGAGAGCACGGCAGGGTGCGGATCAGAATCCATTCACACACGCTAAAGGGAAGACACAACAGAAACCCGTTCAAGGAAAACAAAAGAGCATGTCAGCGTGACACGTTAACGTGAAAAGGAAAACGTGACATTTTCACGTTTTCCTGCTGGGTTGTCAGGAAACAAACCTACTGGCGTACTGTCTCAGAGTTTTATATAGAAGCATAAAGGCCGTGTTATCAGTCTGCCTTCATGACTGGTAGCAGAACAAAATTACCATTTTACCCCCCCCCCTTTTCTCCCCAATTGTACCTGGCCAATTACCCCACTCTTCCGAGCCGTCTCGCTCACTGCTCCTCCCCCTCTGCTGCTCCGGGGAGGGCTGCAGACTACCACATGCATCCTTCCATACATGTGGAGTCACCAGCCGCTTCCTTTCACCTGACAGTGAGGAGTCTCCCCAGGGGGAAGGGCATGTGAGAGGGTCACGCTATTCCCCCCCAGTCACCCCGGCCGACCAGAGGAGGCGCTAGTGCAGTGATCAGGACACATACCCACATCTGACTTCCCACCCGCAGACACGGCCAATTGTGTCCGTAGGGATGCCCAACCAAGCTTGAGGTAACATGGGGATTCGAACAGGCAATCCCCATGATGGTAGGCGATGGAACAGACCACTATGCCACCCGGACGCCCCACCACCATTTTGCTCTTGACACTGGAGGTAGCTAAACATGTTGTTGAACAACACGGTGAAGGTCGTATAAAAATTACAAACATGCTAACTGGATGGACAGAGTTGCTTCACCAGTGATCTACCCAGTGTAGTTTCTCCTTCATCTACTTCTTCTACCCCTCAAACACACACACACACACACACACACGTGCGTGCGCACACACACACACACACACACACACACACACACACTGGCGATCTGTAAGGCTTGCTTAACCCTCCAACACTGAATATATGGCTTGCTTCTCAGTGGTTTGTGTATGCCTGTTGTGTTGTTTTTGTGTGTATGGGAACATCTGGTGTACACATTTGGCTGTTTGTGTGATGTTTTGATGTGCATGGTAGGCTGAGGGAGTCAATCCACTTTCTGGTGTAATGTAAGCAGATTACCAGGGCTTCCCCCTTCTCTCACACACTGTCTCTCATCGACTCAAACAAAGATGCACACACACACACACACACACACACACACACACACACACACACACACACACACACACACACACACACACACACACACACACACACTCAGACACGCAACATGAGAATGCCCAGGGGGTAAGTGCAGGTCAAGAGGTCAGAGTTCAGGCAGAAATAACAACAGAGCAGAATGATCTATGTCCGTTCCTCCCCAGTTCTGTCTTTCTCTTGTCTGTCTTTGTTTCGGATGGTCTCAAATGCTCTGGTTCCCTTTTTCTCCTCTGCTTCCTCCACAGTATTTGCCTTTGGAAGTTGATCTGACGTTCCTGCTTCTTCTTTTGCACCAGAAGTGTGTTTTCTGTGTCTAAATGCACTAGATTCGTTTTATTCATTTCGTCAGTATGAAAAAAGACTGTTAAAAAGTGGAGAATTCAGTCGTTTTCCCCAGCTTCCCCTCATTATAAACTGTATGATTTATTCCCCTCTCTCTCTCTCTCCCCATCCCTCTCTCTCGCACGCTCCCTCTCTCTCTCTCGCACGCTCCCTCTCTCTCTCTCTCGCACGCTCCCTCTCTCTCTCCTCTCTCTCGCACACTCACTCTCTTTCTCTCTCTCTGTCTCTCGCACGCTCACTCTCTCTCTCGCTATCTTTCTCTCTGTCTCTCTCTCTCACACACTCACACACACACACACACACACCACTGCCAGTTCTCAAACACTTAAGCTAGCAATTTCACACCATCCGACTCCCACTGGTGGTAACTGATATAGATTAACGAAAAAAGTGGAATTGAGGATAGAGAGAAAAATAGAGAGCCAGTGGAGGTGCTGTAATGAAGAGAGGAGAGTGGTTTTGAGTGGCCGGCTACACAGCAGGAGTGTAGCTGTGTTGTCATGTAAGATGGATTTATGACGTATGGCTCTCCGTCCCCATTAGAAACATGACCCTGCAGACGGTGCTGAGGTATTTGTCTTGAGACTCGGTCATGCTCATGTTGACCACCCTGCCATCTGACAGGACGACAGCATGCTGATGGAGGTGTGTTTGATTCACAGAACGCTCACGTAGAGGAACCACAATGACTGATTGCTGTTTTATGTCACATGGAGATCACTTGTTGTACCGGATCATTGTGGTGAAGAAGGAGCTGAGCCAGAAGGCAAAGCTCTCAATTTACCAGTCAACCTTCTTTCCAACCCTTGCCTATGGTCATGACCTCTGGGTAGTGACCGATAGGGGGAGATCGCAGATACAAGCTGCTGACACGAGTTTCCTCCGTAGGGTGTCTGGGCTCAACCTTAGGGTGAGGAGCTCGGACATCCGGTGGGAGCTCGGAGTAGAGCCGCTGCTCCTTCACGTCGAAAGGAGCCAGTTGAGGTGGTTCGGGCATCTGATTAGGATGCCTCCTGGCCACCTTCCTTTGGAGGTTTTCCGGGCACAGCCAACTGGGAGGAGACCCCGGGGTAGACCCAGAACTCGCTGGAGTGACTACATGTCCAATCTGGCCTGGGAACGCCTTGGGATCCCCCAGGAGGAGCCGGAGGGCATTGCTGGGGAAAGGGACGTCTGGAGTGCCCTACTTAGCTTGCTGCCACAATGACCCGACCCCGGAGAAGCAGCTGAAGATGAGATGAGATGAGATGAAGATCACTTGTCATTAAAAGCCGATCTTTTAACTATTGCCTCGCTGACTTGGCCTTATGCAAAATACACTGATCATTTGAATTGTGTTGAGCTGATGGTTTACTAATACATGGATATGATAACAACAGAGCGCATTGCGCAGAAAGACACACACACACACACACACATACACACACACAACACATCCACCCACATCCTTTTCTCTCTTGATACCATATCTTTTTCCTCCTCCATGCCCGCATGTTATTTTATCCTGTGTTGGTTTGACAAGAGAAGTGATCATGTGTGACAGACAGACTGACATAACAACACATTCTCATACACACCAAACCTGACTGATATGTCAACTGTCAGATGTGTGTGTGTGTGTGTGTGTGTGTGACAGGTTGCATAGAAGAGACAAGCAAGGTAAGTATGGTAGCAATATACACTGTGCAATTTAAACTAATTTCAAAATGTCCCTTGCAGGACAAGTAGAAACGAAGGCAGAAGTTCCTGTTACTTATTCTACTTATTTTACTTATTCTACTTATTCTCATCTGCGTGTCTGAGAGATAGACAGACAGAAGGAGAGAAAGCGTGAGAGGGGAAAAAAATCCAAGAACAAGGATACAAAACAATAGAAGAGCAGACCGAAAGACATGTAAAGAAATGGTGTGTGACACTGAAGACAAGCTGCAACACAACTACACATTTTGTCAGGCTTGGTGCTGAGGAAGGAGTGTATACACTCTCTTCATGTTGCTTTTTGGCTAAACAGACCCTTTCTCTCTTGGCGTGCGTGTGTGTCTGTGTGTGTGCATGTGTGTGTGCAGATGTGTGTGTGTGTGTGTGTGTGTGTGTGTGTGTGTGTGTGTGTGTGTGTGTGCACGTGTGTGTCTGTCTGTGATTGTTTCTGTCTGTGTGTGTGTGCACGC
The DNA here is from genome assembly GCF_029633865.1 of Lampris incognitus. NCBI lineage: Eukaryota > Metazoa > Chordata > Actinopteri > Lampriformes > Lampridae > Lampris > Lampris incognitus. The sequence goes on from NC_079217.1 coordinate 39,541,109, forward strand.
ACACAGTGGAGTAAGTTTCACTTGAACATTGGGGGGGGACACATTTAGCGAGGGGTCAGGTGGTCCTCCCCCTGGAAATTTTGAGCATCAAACATTTAATTTCCTGCATTCTGGTGAATTTGTATGCACCAATTTGCTCTTTTTCTACATCCATTTATTGTGGAAATGTCTTATTTATGTAAAAGAAAAACAACAGATAGGCTAGCCTATTGGATATCTTCTGTTACTTTCCTCTTGCTCATGTTGACTCTGTGAATGAAAGTAGTAGATGCATTTGTACTATTACAATACCCTTGGCACAAATTGGTTTGTAGATGTACCTATTAAGTTATCTCATGTGCCCGAAATTATCAGTGCAAGTTTATTTAAGCTAACATAAACGTCTAGGGGCTACTGTTAGCAAGCGCTAGCTAGCTAGCTAGCTAGTTCGTGAGGGGGTCTGAACTGATAACCCCAAACACAAGTTATAAACTAGATAAGGCTATAATTCATCCGGAAATACGTAAGAAAATCTAACTCAGAAACCCCAAAGGTAAGAAAGGGTGGTGTACTGGGCTAGACAAGCAAGCTGGCTAGCTACGTTACTTACACTTGCTTACACGATCATTCATGCTCTGGTCTCCTGGTTGTCAGGAGCACCTGCGAGACAGCGAGAGGTCAGCAATCCCAGTGGCAAGGTTAAAATGGTATGGTCCAAGCATAGGGGTGTGTGAAATCGTTGGGAAACAAGTATGAATGACATTTTAAGTAGTTCGACTGTCTGTGTTGTTATTTTACCTTTTTTGGCGAGGGAGTTAACATTATCATTCATGATATATTTTTTGGGGGGGGACAAATTCACCTCTTCTAAATATCGAGGGGGACATGTCCCCCCTGACCCCCCCATAAATTACGCCTGTAAACGCGCATGTCTGTGTGTGTGTGTGCTTGTCTGTGTAGGTCTGTCTGTGCCCGTGTGTGTGTGTGTGTGTGTGTGTGTGTGTGTGTGTGTGTGTGTGTGTGTGTGTGTGTGTGTGTACACCTGCATACATGTACACTTGCAAAGAGTAGGATAATCGTTCTTTGACACAAATTAGAGTTTGCAGTTATGAAGAATGAATTGTAAAAACTGATGTATGTGTGTTAAAGTCTAACATACACACAAATACACACACAGACACCTGGGGCTGTATTGCACATAATAAGATCACTTGTAGGTGGGAGAGAAGGAAAGAGAAGCGACAAATGATGGATGACAAATATAAAGACGTCCATTTGTTTCTAGGAAGCTCTTTATGCCAAATTAGATTTGTACTCATGTGGTTTTATCTCTGTTTTTGGTCTCCAGTAGCAACCACACAAACAGTATACAAATCAGTCTGTGTGTGTGTGTGTGTGTGTGTGTGTGTGTTGTGTAACTCAAATGCACCATGTACAGAGTCAGCTCTCCTTCAAAGCCAGTATGGGAGGCATTACGCTTGAACCAACTCCAGGCTCGGATTACCACATCAAACAATACACACACACACACACACACACACACTTATACAGGCGTGTACACACACTGATTCAATGTCTGTGTCATTTATGACTGTCTGTTGCTATATACAGGTTACACAATAATTGCACATTTCTTTATCAATAATTGTGCTTTTTTTGGTGTGTGTGTGTGTGTGTGTGTGTGTGTCCGTGGCTGAATGTACTTAAGTTTTTATCGGAGAGGAACTCTTTCTGGTGGAGGCCGACCTCTGTTCGCCACTAGTAGTCCAGCTTCACTGCTGGGCTCATGACAACAGGATCAACAAACACAACATTATTAGTGTGTGTGTGTGTGTGTGTGTGTGTGTGTGTGTGTGTGTGTGTGTGTGTGTGTGTGTGTGTGTGTGTGTGTGTGTGTGTGTGTGTGTGTGTGTGTGTGTGTGTGTGTGTGTGTGTGTGTGTGTGTGTGTGTGTGAGTGAGTGAGTGAGTGAGTGAGTGAGTGAGTGAGTGAGTGAGAGAGAGGAGAGAGAGAGCATACACATGCAAACACACCTGGCACAGAGACAAAGTATGGTGTGGTATATTTGGTGTTTGATTATTAAAACGGGCAGCACAGGGGAAGAGGAGCTCCCCTAGTCATTTTCATAACCACATAAAACCAGCAGAGGAAAACAATAGTTCTGAATTTGAATTTAAATTGACAAGCTGGAGAGCAAACGTCTTTGTTTCCTTCAATATTATTTTAATTAGCCTTGGTGTGATATCATTTTGTGTGTATGTGTGTGTGTGTGTGTTTGTGTTTGTGTGTCTGCAGTCATCACCATGGTATCCTACATGGTAACTAGACAACTTGGAAAAACAAAATATATGCAAACATACAGGTGTCAGAGACACGCTGTGTGTGTGTGTGTGTGTGTGTGTGTGTGTGTGTGTGTGTGTGTGTGTGTGTGTGTGTGTGTGTGTGTGTGTGTGTGTGTGTGTGAAAGTTGGTCAGTAAAGGATTTTTTTTTTTCTTAAATTTTGAGATATTTTTTTGATCCCTGTGGGGAAATTACGCTCTGCATTTAACCCATCCTAGCTGTGTAGCTAGGAGCAGTGGGCAGCTGCCATGCAGCACCCGGGGACCAAATCCAGTTCTTCTTGCCATGCCTCGGTCAGGGGCACAGACAGGAAGGAGTATTAACCCTAACATGCATGTTTCTTTTTTTGATGGTGGGGGACACCGGAGCGCCTGGATAAAACCCACCACAGACACTGGGAGAACATGCAAATTCCAAACAGAGGATGACCCCCCCCCCCCAAGGTTAGACAACCCCGGGGTTCGAATCCATGACCTTCTTGCTGTAAGGCAACAGTGCTAACCACTGCGCCACCATGCAATGGTGATGGATCCTTTCTCATTTATTTTCTTTTTGTTTTAACAGCGGCGGCACGGTGGCACAGTGGTTAGCATGGTCACCTCACAGCAAGAAGGTCCTGGGTTTGAGCCTCGGGGTAGTCCAACCTTGAGGGTCGTCCTGGGTCGTCCTCTGTGTGGAGTTTGCATGTTTTCCCCGTGTCTGTGTGGGTTTCCTCCGGGTGCTCCAGTTTCCTCCCAAAGTCCAAAGGCATGTGGGTCAGGTGAATCGGCCATAGTAAATTGTCCCTGTGTGTGTGTGTGTGTGTGTGTGTGTGTGTGTGTGTGTGTGTGTGTGTGTGTGTGTGTGTGTGTGTGTGTGTGTGTGTGTGTGTGTTGGCTCTGTGATGGACTGGTGGCCTGGCCAGGGTGTCTCCCCATCTGCCGCCCAATGACTGCTGGGATAGGCTCCAGCATCCCGTGACCCCAATTGGGAGAAGTGGCTTGCATAATGGATGGATGGATGGATGGATGTTTTAACAGCAGATCATGCTTTAAGTAAGCACAAGATGTGATTTTCCTTTCTTTCTTTTTTAAATTCTCTTTTTTTGAGTTATACCAAGGTCCATACAAACAATATACTTATTTACATAGGACTTCGAAGCCTCCTCTACCCGAGTCTTCTGTAAAACACAGTTGTAAGGTAATAACACTAAGTTAAATTAGATAATACAGAAGCAAATAAGGACCAATAAAGTAAATAGAAATACAGGTATAAAAATGGAAAATAAAACACATAAAAAATAGAAAACTGAACTTAATAAATAGAACCAGGGTGTTGGGGTGTACCGTCTTGATACTTAAGTCTCTTTACAAAGAAGGTTAGGAAAGAAAGAAGGAAGCGAACAAAAGAGACAAAGAAATTCACATTAAACAAATGATGGTCGTACAGGTGTTATGTATTCAATCCAACTTTCCCATCTTTTCAAAAAACTTGTCCTTTTGCAGTATAATAGAGAAAGTCATTCTTTCCATCCTAAAATATCATAAATAATGTCAATCCAATCATCAACTGTAGGTATTTCTGGTTTTAGTCACTGTCTAGTAATGGCTTTCCTTCCAGCTGTGCTTAAAATGCGAAATAGATATCCATCATAAGTGGTAACATTTTATGATGGCAGGGCGCCAAAATACATGGTCTCCAGTTTAAATGGGATGTCCACCTGAATTACTTTTTGCAAAACTTTATGAACCTCCTGCCAGAAAGGAATTAATATTGGGCAAGACCAAAATATATGATAATGATTTGCCTCAGAGAAACCACACCGTCTCCAGCAGCTGGAAGATTTGGTGTAATGACTCTTTTGAACTGGAGTAATATAGAACCTAAAGAGTTTTTTTCCAATAAAACTCTCTCCATAAAGCTGAACTTTTCCACTGCAGCTCACATAAATTCTCCCATTCCTCTTCTGTTATTCCAAGGTTTCCTTCCTTTTCCCATTTTTGTTTCACGTGTAATGAGTTATGTTTTGTTTGTTGTGGACCCTTATAAAGTTTTGAGATAGTATTTTGGTTTGAGTTCAAAACATAAGCCTCTATGAAGTTTTTTGATATAATATTATCCAAGTACATTTGTTTATTTATCTTCTTTAATAGCTCAATATAATGTCGAACTCGAAGAAATCTGCAAAAATCGTTATTATTCAAGCCATGCTGCATCTTCAAATTTTGGAAACTCTTCATGGACCCCTGATGCAAAAGTACAGTATGCTGTTAAGCCTTGAATCACCCACCCATTAAACCTTACATCTAATTTATTAGGTACAAAATCCGAATCATACGCACACCATCTCAAAACTTTGATAGCCTCCTTTAAATGATTTTGGGCTATTAATTACTCCACAGCTTAAGTGGCAAACGAATCCATGGAGTTCCCACATAAATCAAGTTATTCAACAAAATCCTTTCCCCAATTACAGCTTGAATTGGATACTCCTCTGTTATAGCCTCCTCAGTTTCCTTCCACCTAGCAAAATATTCTGGATTACACCAACAGGTCTAAGGTCTTAATTGAGCTGCAATGTAATAATCTTTTAGACACGGGAGTGCGACCCTTCCCTTGTTTTTTGCTAACTGTACACTCTGACATCTAATTCTAGGTCTTTGCCCTTGCCAAAATGTACCTCGAAATAAGTCTGTCCCATTCCTGAAATTGTTTGTCAGGTAGATCTAGTGGCAGGGACTGGAAGAGATACAACAATCGTGGCAAAATATTAATTTTAACCGATTCAATTCGAGAACTAAAATTAAGAAGAGGTATTAGGGCCCATCTCCTTATGTCTTCCCTAATCTTTTGATTAAGAGGGAGGAAATTGATGGAGTACAATTTTGTTAAATCCTTTGGTATATTTACTACCAAACATCTCATAGATTCTGCTTCCCACTGCAACTAAAACTTTGTTGTCATGTTTTTTGAGGGGCTATACTTAAAACTGAAAATTTGTCTTTTTAAAATATTCAGTTTATACCCAGCAAAGGAACCATGTTGTTTTAGAAGTAAGAGTAACTGTACAATTGAATCTTCCTGGTTAGATAGATATATTAATACATCGTCAGCAAATAAGTAAATCTGCTGTTCTCCTCCCTTCATAACTATCCCTTTAATATTTTTATTCTGAATAATCCACTGGCTCAGGGGTTCAATAAAAATCGTAAACAAGAGAAGACTAATTGGGCAGCCCTGTCTTGTTCCTCGTTCTAAAACAAAGGGGGCTGGATATTGCTCCATTTATCTTAATTCTTGCCTTTGGTTTATCATAAAGACCTTGTATTGTTTTAATAAATGTACTATGAAAACCAAATGTATCCAAAACTCTATATAAAAACGACCAAGTCACACAATCAAAAGCTTTTTCCGCATCTAGACCCAACAACGCTTCTAAATTATACTCCGTTATATGGTTAATTACATGTAAGGTCCGTCTAATGTTATCTTGAGTTTGTCTTTGACGAACAAAGCCTGTCTGATTTAGGCCTATGATTTGTGGTAAAAGTCCCTGTATTTGTTTTGCCAATATATATGTAAAGATTTTATAATCCTGGTTTAACACACCTACTGGTCTAAAGTTGCCACAATCAAGTTTATCATTCCGTTCCTTTGGGATCAATGAAATTACTGATTCCCTCCAGGAGTGGGGTATCTTGCTCTCCTTAAGGACCCAGTTAAAGGTGGACTGCATGACAGGGATCAGCGACTCCTTCATTACTTTGTACCATTCTGAGGGGAACCCATCTGGGCCCGGGGCTTTGTTTGATTTGAGATGAGCTATAGCTGTGATAATTTCTTTCTCCAATATTTCAGCTGTGAGCTGATTACTCTGCTCACTGGTTAGTTTAGGTAGGCGAATTGTCTTAAAGAAATCCTCATTTTTTACTTAGTCAAACTGCGGCTGGGAATATAAACGCCAATAAAATTATTCAAAACAACTTTGTATATCTTTTAATGTGTAGTGTATAAAGTTAGTCAAATGGCTTTTAATTCTATTAATTGAATTCTCAGCCTGTTGATTTTTTCAGTTTATAAGCTAACAATTTGCTGCCCCCCCCCTTCATAATATTTCTGTTTTGTAAATATTAACCTTTTTGTATTTATTTTGTGTAGATCTCATTTATTTCATTCTTTTTTATTAATTATTTTTTTGATTTTTTTTTTTTTGGTCAGCTGTGTCTGTAGTCTCATTCTAATTGTTTCAGTTCTGAATGTAGGTGATCTAATTTTTCTTGCAAAGACCTCTTTAAGTGAGAACTGTAGCCAATTATTTTACCTTGTAGAACAGCTTTACATGCATCCCCGAGTATCGGAGGGGAGACCTCGCCATTATCATTCTGTTCCAAATACTCTTTAATATCCACTTTGATTTGGTCCTTCATATGTTTCAGGATGTGAGTGTTTAATCTCCACAAAGTATTTCTTTGATCCAATTCAATATTTAGTTCTAAGCAAAGAGGACTATGGTCCGACAGATCCATAATACCTATGTCACAGTCACCAACCCTATGTAGGTCTTTGCCAAAGGTAAAAAAAAAAATCTATCCTGGAGTATACTGAGTGAGGCTTGGAGAAATATGTATAGTCCCTCCTTAATGGATTTAATTCTCTCCAGACATCTACTAACCCAATATCATTGATCGCAGAGTTAAATTTCTTATTTATCAGTTTAGGCTGAGTTATGTGTGCATTTGAAGAATCCAAATGAGGGATTAATCTAATGTTAAAATTGTCATCGCAAATCGGGACCCCCTGAGTTTCTGTTATCAATTCAAACAACTGTCGAAAAAAAATTCCATTCAGAATTAGGAGGAGCATAAACATTTAGTAAAGTTATCAATGATCCTCCCAATTTTCCTCTTATCAAAACATATCTTCCCCCTGTAGCTTTCTTCTCAGATATGAGTTCAAAACTAATTTTGCTTGAGATTAGTATCGCCACTCCCGTCCTACGTCCAGCCAAATATGATGAAGAAAACTGGTATTTAAAGACCATTAGTTTTAGTTTAGCATGCTCCATGTCTGTAAGGTGTGTCTTGCAAAAAAAGCGACTTCGACTTTATTTCTTTTCAATTTGGATAATATCTTGCTTCTTTCTGTGATGGACTGGCGGCCTGTCCAGGGTGTCTCCCCGCCTGCCGCCCGTCTACTGGGATAGGCTCCAGCATCCCACGACCCTGAGAGCAGGATAAGCGGTTTGGATAATGGATGGATGGATCTTGCTTCTTTTAATTGGATTGAGTAAACCATTTACATTATAAGTTACAACCATAACTGCTTTCATTTAGCATCCAATAAAAATGTCAACACAAATATTGATTGTAAACTTAATGTCTCAAAGGCAACACCCCAGAGGCTGCAGAGAACAGCAGCAAAAAAAAAAAGCCCTTGGATGGGCAAGAACATACTAAGAACACAAAGACTGAACATGTTAAACATAAGAAATAGAAACAAATAAAACAAAATCATAACTGAAGAAGTAACTTCCATATGTGGGGTCTTCATTGTGACCCTAAATAAGCCCAGATGGAGAGAGGGCTTTGCGGGGAATCCTCTCCCCCCAATTGGTGGGAGAGGGCCCTCATTTGCCAACAGGCCTTTGTCCATTCTGATAGCCATTTAAGTCTATGGCTAAGGAACTACCCCCGACCATTAAAAGAATATTCATAGTCATTGCCAACAAGGTGCTCCTCTAATATGCAGTCATTATTTACAGTCTGTTATTCCATAACTGAAAACTATGTCCTCGGCTCCCCCTTTTTTTTAATAAGAGACTCACCCTCTCTTCTTCTCTTGGCTCGCCAGCAAACATCGATTTCCAGTTCTTTCAAAGTCATGTACAGTCACACTGAGTCCTGGCGCCTAAAAACCTCCTTGTCGTGGGGAAGTGCCATTGTCTCGCTGGTTCCCCGGTCTCCTGTTCGTGCGCCATGATAAACGCTGAACCTGATCAAGAAGAGACACCGGGTGTTTGATTACAGCCACTGGGAGCCCTCTCTTTGCCATGTCTCCGATTGCTTCCTCGGCCGATCCATACAGCACTGTTCCTTCCTGGTAGAAAACTCTTAGCTTGGCTGGGAATGGAGTTTGAAATCTTGTCTGTGAATGTTCTCATTCATCCAGGTCATGGTTATCCCAAGGAATTGAATCGAGTGCAACTGGACTTGGTATATATCCGTGAAGACGTTTCGCCTCTCATCCAAGAGGCTTCATCAGTTCGTGCCTTTCTGACTAGACCAAGCTAGTCTGACAGGCTGGTGATGAAACTCAGATATTTATCCTCTTTGGAGTCGTTATCAGAGGTATTGATATGCGTGGCTCTTTTGTGTTCCGATGTTTAGCAACGCCTGTCGTTATCAGAGCTATTGATATGCGTGGCTCTTTGTGATCCGATGTTAAGCAGCGACGGTCGTTGGGGGTGTTAGTTTCGACTTTGTTAGTGCTCCATTCAGTGGTCATGAGTCGTTGGAGCCGTTGTTCTTGGAGGCTAGGCTTCTTGAGTCTCCTGGGTAGAGATGAAAGGACGGCATTGTAAGTGGGAGATAGGTTGTGTCGCAGACCTCCTCTTCTGTTGAGGGATGGTTTTTCCAATTTCGCATAGATGGCTTCCTTCACCCCTCTTTCAAACCATCTATCTTCCCTGTCCAAAATGTGTACGTTGCTGTCCTCGAAGGAGTGTGTCTTCTCCTTTAGCTGTAGATAAACTGCTGAGTCTTGTCCTGAGGAGTTTGGCCTTCTGTGTTGGGCCATCTGTTTGTGTAGTGGTTGTTTGGTTTCTCCTATGTATAGGTCAGTGCAATCCTCATTGCATTGTACAGCATACACCAGATTGCTTTTTTGGGTGTGTGGTTCACGGTCTTTGGGATGAACCCGTCTTTGTCGGAGTGTGTTGTTGGGTTTGAAGTATACCGGGATGCGGTGTTTGTTAAAAATCCTCCTGAGTTTCTCGGAGACCCCAGAAACATATGGGATGACTATGTTATTCCTTCTGTTCCTTTTCTCCTCATCGCTCACCCGGTTGGTCTTTTTGGAACGTGTTGCAGTTTTCACAAAAGTCCAACTGGGGTAGCCGCAGGTTTTTAAGCTCCCTTCAGGTGTTTGTGTTCTTCCCGTTGGGCCTGAGTGCTGCTGGGCACATTGTCAGCTCTGTGTTACAGAGTTCTGATGACGCTCAGTTTGTGTTCCAGAGGGTGGTGTGAGTCGAAAAGTAGATATTGGTCTGTGTGTAGGTTTCCTGTAAACCCCAATGTGGAGGCTCCTGTCTTCCCCAATGTGGACGTCACGGTCCAAGAAGGGCAAACTGTTGTTCTTTACGTCTTCCCTTGTGAACTTAATGTTCTTGTTCACCGAGTTGATGTGTTTGGTAAACGCTTGCACCTCTTGTGTTTGGATTTTGACCCATGTGTCGTCCACATATCTGAACCAGTGGCTCAGAGGTGTTCCTCTGAAGGAGTTCAGGGCCCTGTGTTCTACCTCTTCCATATACAAGTTGGCCACAATGGGAGATACTGGTGAGCCCATTGCACAGCCATGTTTCTGTCTGTAAAACTGGCCCCTGAATTGGAAATATGTAGTGTTCAGGCAAAGGTCCAGTAGTTGGCAAATCTGGTCTGGGCTGAGGTTGGTCCTATCATGGAGGGTGTCGTCCCGTAGCAAACGTTGCCTCACAGTTTCCAAAGCCTCCATGGTTGGGATGCAAGTGAATAACGAGGTCACGTCGTAGGATACCATGGTTTCATTCGGTTCCAGTTTTACGCCTTGGACCTTGTTCACAAAGTCAATGGAGTTTTGGATATGGTGAGGTGTTTCGCCCACTAAAGGGGTCAAGATGTTGGCTATATGTTTGGCAACGTTGTACGTGACCGAGTTTATGCCGCTGACGATGAGCCTGAGGGGGTCCATCTTTATGGATCTTAGGGAGTCCATATATGCATGGAATGTTATCTTGTGGGTAGAGACGGTGGTATTGTATCCGATCAATGGTTCCTCCTTTCTGTAGTTTCTGTAGGTATTCTATTATTCTCCTCTTGTAACCACTAGTTGGATCGCATCTCAGAGGTTCATAGGTGTTGGTGTCGCTGAGTAGTGACGTCATCTTGGCATGGTAGTCTGTTGTGTTGAGGATAACCGTGCATCTCCCCTTATCTGCTTGAAGGATAGTGATGTTTTCATCCTTGCTCAGGGCTGTCACGGCTTTCCTTTCCTCCATGGTTAGGTTGGAAGGAGGGAGTTTCGCATTGGACAGAGCTGCTGATACCTTTAACCTAAGCTGTTCCGCCTTGGTTTCTGTTAGATTGTTTTTCCTTATAGCTGATTCTGTGGATGTAATGAGGTCAACTATAGGTACTTGTTTGGGTGTCATGGCGAATTTCAGTCCTTTGGCTAAGACCTCCTTCTCTGATTGGGTAAGTACCTTGTCCGACAGATTCTTGATCCATCTGTTCTGCATTCCGTTTTGTGTGGGATGTTCTGTCTTTTGTCTCCAGGTAAGTATATCTGCTTGGCTAGTGTTGTTGGTTCGTCGCTGTAAGTTTTGAAACTTCCTTGTCTGCCTTTCTTTGGTTTTGTGGTGTTGAGATAGTCGGGCTTTCTTGGTGAACAGAAGGAATAACATAGTCATCCCGTATGTTTCTGGGGTCTCCGAGAAACTCAGGAGGATTTTTAACAAACACTGCATCCCGGTATACTTCAAACCCAACAACACACTCCGACAAAGACTGGTTCATCCCAAAGACCGTGTACCACACACCCAAAAAAGCAATCTGGTGTATGCTGTACAATGCAATGAGGATTGCACTGACCTATACATAGGAGAAGCCAAACAATCGCTACACAAACGGATGGCCCAACACAGAAGGCCAAACTCCTCAGGACAAGACTCAGCAGTTTATCTACACCTAAAGGAGAAGACACACTCCTTCGAGGACAGCAACATACACATTTTGGACAGGGAAGATAGATGGTTTGAAAGAGGGCTGAAGGAAGCCATCTATGCGAAACTGGAAAAACCATCCCTCAACAGAGGAGGAGGTCTGCGACACCACCTATCTGCCATTTACAATGCCGTCCTTTCATCTCTACCCAGGTGACTCAAGAAGCTTAGCCTCCAAGAACAACAGTCGGTCACTAACGGCTCCAACGACTCATGACCACTGAATGGAGGACTAACGAAGTCGAAACTAACACCCCCAATGACCGTCGCTGCTTAACATCGGATCACAAAGAGCCACGCATATCAATAGCTCTGATAACGACAGGCGTTGCTAAACATCGGAACACAAAAGAGCCACACGTTAAATACCTCTGATAACGACTCCAAAGAGGATAAATATCTGAGTTTCATCACCAGCCTGTCAGAGTAGCTTGGTCTAGTCAGAAAGGCACAAACTGATGAAGCCTCTTGGATGAGAGGTGAAACGTCTTCACGGATATAGACCAAGTCCAGCTGCACTCGATTCAATTCCTTTGGATGAGTTTGAAATCGGATTTTCTTCTCCTTTAGCACCGATTTCGCTTCGGCATACTCCCTTCGCGTTTTCAAAACATAAGGTGCATAGTCGTGATCGAGATTTACTCTTTTTCCGAGATGTTCAAATCCCCGCTTTTTCCAAGCCAGTCACAATATTTCTTCTTTCATTCTATAGCTTGACATTTTGACCATTATGGACCTCGTGAGGCGTCTGAGGGCGGCTTCGGGCATCAGGGCGCGATGCGCTCTTTCGATTCAAAATTCCAAAGAGGCAGGGAGCTCCAAATTTTCCCGGAACAAGTGCTCTACAAAGGAAACCACTGACGAAGAGTTCTCCTCGAGTCCCTCTTTAATGCCAGAGTCTGATATTGTCTCGTCTGGAACGGCCCGCCAAGTCCCTCAGTTTAGTGCCCAGGTGACTCTGAAGTTTCAGCAGCTCATCATGGCTTCCTCCGTAGTTTGAATTCGGGTTGCGGCCGCGTCAACCCTCTCTTCCGCCTCCCCAATTCTCGCGTTAGCTTGGTTTATTTCGTCTCGAATTACTTTAAACTGCTGACTGTTAGCTTTCCTAAACTCCCTCAATTCTTTCAGTATGAGACCCAGGTTCGTGTCGTCTTTTCTTCACTGAGGTCCGTTCGTATATCGTTAGCCTCCATAGCGCTGCTAGCCGAAGAAGCCTGGCTGACTCCATCTTCTTCGAGTAACTCGAACTGCACTGACTTCTTCTTTTTATCAGGCATTTTCGAAGCCCACAATCTTGAATCAGATTGAATCAAAAAAATTTTTTAGATTCGAGTCGTAGTGGGCTTTTGATGAACTTTGTCGGGAGAACGTTTTCCTAGGCTGCCATCTCCTCGCTTGCTAACCCGGAAGACGTCCGTGATTTGCTTTTTATTTTTTCTTTCTCTTGCATTTTTGTTCTTCTGTTTTTTGCCTTTTAGACACTGTACACTTGATGCGTATGTGTTTCCCTTTCCAGGTATGTAGGTATATAAAACCCTATCAGGCTCCATCTATTCTGTCTCTTACAGAATGGTCAGGTAAAATATAAAGCTTCTAGTTTTTAATGGCCTGCCATCTTTCTGATCAAAACAGCCTTTTAACTCACGTACACAAATGCACATGCACACACCGATACATACACACACAAACACCGACACATACACACACATACACAGTGGGTGGACAAATGACACTTTGATATGGGAGTCTTTTATGTCAGTTCTAATGATGACTTAAAATGCCAGCACAACACACACACATACGCACACAGAAGGACGTCATACCAGTCATTAATTTCAGAGCAGATTCAGCCCTGTCATGCTGACCCATGTCAAAATGCCTTTGAGCCGTGAGAGCATATCCGCTGTCTCTCATAACCACAGGAAATACCAACGTTAATCGTCTCACATTTCTTTGCTAAACCAAAGCCTAAAGTCCTCTATTGTTGCTCTACATACCAAATATTTTGGTACACTTGCTTCCCAGTCCCATATCTTTATTTCCCAAACAGTAAAGTCCTGTGTGTGAGACACCTGGTTTACATTGTCGTCGGTCAAAAGCCTTGGTAGGTTTCTGTTACTGGGTAGAGCAGCTTTTCTGTGAAGAAATAGCTCTTCTCTTAAAACGTGATGTTTCTTAACCCGGCTGTGCTTTTTTTTTTTACCCCTTTTTCTCCCCTGTTGTATCCAACCAATTACCCCACTCTTCCGAGCCATCCCGGTCGCTGCTCCACCCCCTCTGCTGATCCGGGGAGGGCTGCAGACTACCACATGTCTTTTCTGATACATGTGGAGTCGTCAGCCGCTTTTCACCTGACAGTGAGGAATTTCGCCAGGGGGACGTTGCGCATGGGAGGATCATGCCTATTCCCCCAGTCCCCCCCCCCCCGAACAGGCGCCCCGACCGACCAGAGGAGGCGCAAAGTGCAGCGACCAGGACACATACCCACATCCGGCTTCCCACCCACAGACACGGCCAATTATGTCTGTAGGGACACCTGGCCAAACCGGAGGTAACACCGGGATTCGAACCAGCTGTGATTTTGCATGTCCCAAAGTACCTCTTGGTAGGAAAACAAAGTACTGTTCATGCCATCGCTAAATGTGTCTTATGTAAAACCTTGTGTGCAAAGAAAACACAGACATCCATCCAGCCATCCATTATCCAAACCTCTTATCCTGCTCTCAGGGTCGCGGGGATGCTGGAGCCCATCCCAGTAGCCACTGGGCGGCAGGCAGGGAGACACCCTGGAAAGGCCGCCAGGCCATCACACACACACACACACACACACACACACACACACACACACACACACACACACACACACACACACACACACACACACACACACACAGGGACAATCCAGCATGGCCGATTCATCTGACCTACATGTCTTTGGACTATGGGAGGAAACTGGAGCACCCGGAGGAAACCCACGCAGACACGGGGGAGAACATGCAAACTCCACACAGAGGACGACCCGGGATGACCCCCAAGGTTGGACCACTCCGGGGCTCGAACCCAGCCCCCCCCTCCCCCACTGTGAGGCGACCGCGCTAACCACCGGGCCACTATGCAAAGAATGTGTAAAATGTGCAAAAAAACACAAACATGAAATTAGTTTCAACGAAGCAGTATGTTGTACTAGCTGAAATACCTATGCAGGCTATTCTAAAGTGGAATATCAGTTGTGTCTAAATTGTGAGTTGAAACATTTGTGCTTTAAAGCAGCCAAAACACAGTGGGCTGTTTGACCTTTGTGCTGCTTCAGTTCTCGTCTCTAGGATAGAACAGATAGCTAATAAAGTCAGCGTGTTTTCAATCATTCTTTAATCCCTTGGGTTCCCGTGTCTTTCGGGAGACATCATGACTGAGCAGTAATTCTGAGCTGCATATGCTTAATTTAGGAAGGTTTGGCTTAGTCATGATGGCCTTAGCAAAAATCCATGTGAAAATATTACTGCCCACAAAAGTGATAAACTGTTTGACACAACAAAAAAAAAGAAATTAAACATTTGGCTTGCTAGGTCATGATAACACTGTTCTTGGCAGCAGTGTTATTTTCTGTGTGTGTTTTTGTGTGCGTTTGCACAAGTGTGTGTTAACAAATTTATGAATTTATGTTGTCTGTTGCGTGCTTTCTTTCAAACACATATCTTTCTGTGCAAGCATCATCAAAAGTGTGTGTGTGTGTGTGTGTGTGTACACATGTCCTGAGAAACGCTGGATTTGGACCGGCTTGTAGGGGGTACTCTAATCTGGCGATCGCTCAGTGGCACTGTGCTACCTTGTTATTCTGCTGACAGCTACTGCCCTTGAAACAGGGGCTCCTCCACACATACACACAAACAAATATATAAAACACACACACGGACTACACAAAGACGCACGCACGCACTGCTCCTGAGGCAGTGTTCTTTCTGATCTGGCTTTAGGACCATTGGGGACAGATGGGTGAACAGTGGGAGTCTCGGCTGCCATCACTCACAGAGCATTGGCAGACACACACACACACACACACCATGCACGGACAGACAAATAGACTCACACAGCAGCTGAACTACAATCACGGGCATACTTAAATTTACTTACAAATACACACTGAGACTGGCTCATCCACAAGTAGTGAACAGAGAGGATTACTAGAAATACACGCATACCTGTTCATCCCGCTCAAACCCCACAGTGCGTCCAGCCGTCCCCCGTGTGGCTCCCGCAGACGTATAGATTATACACAGACGTACACTAGACACAGACACAAATGCACTCATGCATGCACGTACACAAACACTGCACACAAACGGTACACAAATGATACATTTATTTCACTTTTTTTTTAATTTGCACATTATCATAAATGAACCACTGGAACTAGACAGAGGGTAATAATGGATGAAAAGTGAAATCGATATCAAATATGTGGTATATCAAAGTGTGTACATGCCATTTTTTCTTTTTTTTTTTCGTGGTTCCCTTTCACTCCCTCTTCTTTTCTCCCACCCAGCCTTCACCTCTGTCCTCTGTTTGTGCGTCCCTGACACCCTGCCTGTCTCGGCCCCTCTGCGCACCTCTCTGACTCAGTATGATGATGCATCTCTGCGGCCGGTAGCTGTAGCTGATGTAGCTATAGCTGATGTAGCTGTAGCTGATGACTGAGGAAAACGCGTGTTGGCCCCATATGTCTGCAGCATGGCTCTGCAGCAGCCTTGCACAGTGGGCCTTGTGTATGGCAATCCCAGTCAACTCTGCCATTGTCCTGTCTTTAAATGCCTAATAGACTATGTGTCAAAAATGCTAACACGGTTTACCGAGCCAATGAAAAGTATATAGCATGCTCAGTATATAGCATGCTCAGTGCCGATTGTAAAGGTTTAGACAAACTGCTCCATCCCCTTGATTGGCTAAGTAACTTTTTTGAGTTGGGCTGTGATTTGATTCCGTCCAAGACCATATAACTGCTCTGCACTTTAACATGGTCGTCTTTTAGTTTATCTTGCCCCCCCCTTTTTTTTCCCTCCCCAATTGTATCTGGCCAATTACCCCACTCTTCCGAGCCATCCCGGTCGCTGCTCAACCCCCTCTGCTGATCCGGGGAGGGCTGCAGACTACCACATGCCTTCTCCGATACATGTGGAGTCGCCAGCCGCTTCTTTTCACCTGACAGTGAGGAGTTTCAACAGGGGGACGTAGCTCATGGGAGGATCACGGTATTCCCCCCCTCCCCCCCAAACAGGTGCCCCGACTGACCAGAGGAGGCGCTAGTGCAGCGACCAGGACACATACCCACATCCGGCTTCCCGCCCGCAGACACGGCCAATTGTGTCTGTTGGGACGCCTGACCAAGCCGGAGGTAACACGGGGATTCGAACCGGCGATCCCCATATTGGTAGGCAACGGAATAGACCACTGCGCTATCCGGATGCCCTGTTTATCTTGTTTAATCGATGTCAATGATAGGCCTTGGGTGTCCCTTGTGTTTGGCTCCTGAATACCGTGCCTTTTTACAACTGCTCAAAGCCTACTTTACAAATGGCCTGTTCAGCATATTGCAGGCGTCTGGTCATTAGAGGGCCTGCTGCAGTTAGCTATGGACCAGAGCTGCTGCTGCTGCAGTCATTGTAAGCTGTTTTCCATAAAACTGCCAGCTCAGTGACAAAAAATGTAAAATAAGTAGATATGGTTCGAGGTTTATAGGCGTACTCCAGAGGGATTACAGCCCAGAAGGTGGAACAGCTGGGAAGTGCCAACCCTGGCCCACAAAGGTCACTTCGTACAGGGCTTTGCTCAGGCCGACCCCCTGCAGGCTGCACCACATGCTCACATCTTTATTGGTTTTTAAATTGAACATATGAACTGCAATCCCATCCAGTGAAATTTATTATCTATGATCTACAGCAATAATAGGCTAACGGGGGAGAGGGTGTTGTTTACCATTGTTTTATTGCCAGGGTTTTTTGAACGGATTTAGTTTTAATAACTGTTTGTTCCATCATTGTTAGTAAAACCTTGGCAACATCATGACTGAAGTCATTGATTACACTGACTTTGCTATGTAAATTACCTGTCTGTTTATAGCTTGTCCGTTTCTTAATGTCGCTCCCATCATGCCATTAGCTCTCTCTCTCTCTCTCTCTCTCTCTCTCTCTCTCTCTCTCTCTCTCTCTCTCTCTCTTCCACTCTCTGTCTTACTGTTGGGGGCTAGTTTGCTCTGTTATAGAAAAAGCAGGATGCTTCATCTCTGTTGTCTATAAATGTCTGGGTCACTTGGTCTGAATGTTTACCCGTCCTCGTTTGATTGCTCCTTTCTGCAATCTGTCCATCTAATCTGATTGCTTCTGTCTGGACTTAATCAGGCAGAATGTCTGAGCCTGTTATATAGGAATATGCTGAATACCTTTATGGTCTGTTATTGTGCTTGTTGCTCCATTGTTATGTCCGCGACGTGTTTGCTGCCTGCCGAGTGTTTCCTGTGCTTCCAGCCGACAGGTGGAGTCTGTATGTCTGCAGCAGCCATGCAGGTCACTAATGCACCTTACCTGCACCCAACATGTTTCAAATCACCCCTTTCACCCACCCATCTCTCTGGCTCTGTCCGCTACATACTACATACTCATAGAAAATACTGCATACTAACTGTGCTAAATACTGTAAAGTACGTGCTGTCCATTAAAACACGTTTAGTATGCAGGACAAATCTATTGTAGTATTCTCAGTCAACCAGCAGAAGTGGCGGCATGCGGGTACATCTTGTTCAATGAATATCTCCATGGCAACCACGCAAAGTTGCCATTTGTCCCGGAATAGTGTCCCGTCGATTCTTATTCGATTTTTTTTTAGGTGAAATTACCATACATAGTGGCATTTTTAGTCTACTATATTTTTCCATACTATGAATATTTTAACGTAGTATACTAAAAATGGGTGTTGTAGTACTTCCAGCCGTAGCATGGGTGATCGTACGCAACTTCTGTCAGCTAGATATGGAAGGAAAGGTGTCTCCCAGCCACCAGCGTGTCACTTTTCCCCTTGCGTTTATTTTTCAGGGCAATAAATGGAAATCAGTTTCTGTAAATCCACTTTGGTGTCTGCATCGCTCTGCGTTGCTTCTCTCGGGGCGGCATACCGCTCCAATCTATTACACTTAGCGTTGTCAGCGGGAATCAGGAACACTTTATTTGTAATTTCACTTCATGCACTTGTGTACATGAAATGAAATGAAACGCTGTTTCCCCAGCCCACAGCAGTACAACACAAAGATAAAAACACATCAAAAAACCACAAGAACACACATATCCAAACCAACACATATATCAGACTAAAGCACCCAAGGTGTCTCCACAAGACCCAGCGTTTCAAAACCCGTTTCTTGTTTCTTTTTCATATGACTTCATCTTGAGGTATCTCATTACATCTGTGTCTCCTCTTTGCACTCGGCTTAACTCGTTCATGAACAATTAAATCAAGTTATCATGTAATGGATTATGTATAACGAGGTACGATAGCCTGGTGGGGGGTGGGGGCGTCGGGGGGGCAGCGGGGGTCCCCATATCCTTATATCAATTAACTTCCAAGATTTTTTAAATTTTTATTCTAATTCCATTTCATCAGGATCATCCTATCTTCTGCATCATTAAAGTTGCATTATATGTAAGCTCATTTTACCCCCGGGGAGTACTACAACAGGATTACATTTGGCTTCTGTTCATTGATGGAGGAATATTTCTCAAAACTCTTCACCCATCTTCATTCTGTTAACCACTCTTTTTATTTTGACAGGCAAGCCGTGGCTTCTGCTGAGAGGGCAGAGGCTGAACGAATTCTGGGAAAAGAAAGGGGGCAATGCCAAATTCTTAGGTAAGGAAACAAAACTGGGGGGGGGGCGGTCGAGAGAGGGAGAGGGAGAGAGGATCTAAAGTAAGCGATGAATGTGATTGAGTGTGGAGTATACAGGAAAAAGGGCATGGGGGGGAATGAGAGAGGAAACACAAGAACAAAAGGAGAGGGAGAGAGAAAGAGGGAGAGAGAGCGTTGGTCTGCATCACTCTGATTGGCTGTTGGCTACTTGACCAGTGGCATGACAGGAAGGCCAAGGAAGATGGGAAACAAGTGTTTAGGGAGGATGGAGGGAGGAGAGAGAGAATGGAAGGTAAAAAGACCGGAGAAAGTCAATTAAGTTGACCCATAGGTTGTTTATTGGAAATAAGGCTTTTCAAACACAAAAAGGAGGAGGAGAGAGAGGACAGAGGAGACAGGTGGAGGTCAGGACAATAAGGGGAAATAGAGGAGATGTCAGGAAAAAGTGTTGAAAGTGACTGAAAGAGTAAATCGCCATGAGAGCGAAAACAGTCTCTTTCTCTCTCCGTCTGTCACTCTGTGTCTCTCGCTTTCTCTCTGCTCATTCCCTCCTCTCTCTCTCTCTCTCTCTCGCTCTCTCCCTTGCCTGTCTCACTCTATGACTCTCTCTCAGCCTTATAACCAATGACAGATCTGGCTCATATCTGTTCCTCCATTTGGTCCTGTCAGCCTTATGATTTATGTCATCTGACATTATAAAACTGGCTCTCGTGGCAAGCATCACCCACACTCTCTTCCACTCAGCACGCACACAGAAACACACACACACACACAGACACACACACAAACACACACACACAGAAAAGAAAAGCTCAAATATACACTCGTATGGACACAAGCACAACATGCACACGAGCACAAGGAGACTCAAACAGGCTTGAGAACCACTGACCGAGTGGCATGAAAACTCTCCTCAGACCCCATCTTGTCTCGTCTGTGACTCCTTTCATTTTTGATCACCTTAAGCCACAAACCCTGAATAAGAAAAACAACAACTACTCAATTCCGCTGAGTTCTCAAAAGCTGTCACATCACTTTGCACGCAGGACCCAGTGCCAGTTTCACGATGCTTGTGTGTGTTTTTACATTCGTGCTGTGTGTGTGTGTGTGTGTGTGTGTGTATACGTGTACATGACTGTGTGTAAAGAGAAGAGTTAGCGGCTCAGTGTGCTCTCACCCATGTGTTCCTTCAGAAGTGTTCTTGGAATAACAGAATGTTCTATTCTGGCACTCTAGTTTTCCACATCTTTGCTCGTGTGGGTTTGTAACTGAATTAGCGTGTGTGTATGTTTTACTGTGTGTGTGTGTGTGTGTGTGTGTGTGTCTGCCGAGTTAGTGATCTTTCATGTAGCTCATGGTGCATTTCGTCTGAACATATTTCTTTGAGAGTGAGCGTGAATAGAGAGTAAGAAAACTGGAGTGACGACGAGGAGGAGGAGGAGGAGAGAACTGTTCAACATGTCTGTGCCCTTTCTTTTAAGGACAACGAGGCTGCAGTTATCCTGTCTGTGTCACGCGCTCGCTCTCCTTTTTTTCATCTGCCTCGTGCCCTCTCTGCGCCGTACTAATTTTCTGATTCTCTCACCTGTCAGTCTCCTATTGCATCTTTTTCAATTATCCCTTTCAAGTTTAAAGGTCATGGACCTACTGTATTCAGTCATCCGTAGCTGAGATTAGATAGAGACATCCTCCATTACTGTTAGCCAGAACCATTGAATACTGCATGATATGTTATGTCTACAGTCAGTCTTGTTATAGCTACTGTATACATCTCATTATTTTATAATTATCTGTCTATTTATCCATCTAGCTATCTAAATATATCCATATCTATCTCTATATGTAGATATGATATATATCAATTTCTTTATACCTGTGTGGGAGGAAACCAGAGCACCCGGAGGAAACCCACGCAGACACGGAGAGAACATACAAACTCCACACAGAGGACGACCTGGGACGACCCCCAAGGTTGGCCGTACTTAGTAGGTGTGTGTGTGTGTGTGTGTGTGTGTGTGTGTGTGTGTGTGTGTGTGTGTGTGTGTGTGAGTGAGAGAGAGAGAGAGTGAGAGAGAGCCCTGTGATGGACTGGTGGCCTGTCCAGGGTGTTTCCCCGCCTGCCGCCCAATGACTGCTGGGATAGGCTTCAGCATCCCCGTGACCCTGAGCAGGATAAGCGGTTTGGATAATGGATGGATGGATGGATGGATGGATATACCTGCGTACCCACGTATTACTAGGCTATATACAAGTTGATCTGAAAGAGTGTATGTGCCAGTTTATCAAGCTAACAGTTTGAATTTAATGTCTTTCTTGGAAATAGCTAGTTTTGGAGCTGAGTAAGACTAAGTAAAGCCACTGTCCATGTGTGCGGGTGTATTGCATGTGTGTGTTTCAGAGGCTTGTGTGTGCGGCAGCAGCAGGTCCTTCGAGAGACTCGTACCACGCTGCGCTCATCCAGCCAAGAGCTCAGGGGCCTATGGGGTCTCCTCAGCCAGCCTGGCAGACCTGCAGATCCCAGCTCCTGCAAAAATGTACTCAGGTGTATTTAGGTAATGCACACAAATGCACAGAGAAAACATCTGCACTACCAAAAATGGTATTACAAATGCACACTGAAGTAAAAGTTGAAAAAGGTACATGGGGCATGCATTTTAATGTGCTGAAAGGCGGAAAACATCAGCAATGACAGAGAGGGTTACATAGACAGAGAATAAGACGGTGCCATCCTGAGTCATTGTGGTTATTTGAAGGATGGAGGTAGACAGAGTGAGAGATAAAAAGAGGCAGAGATATACTGATTTGTTAAAAGATATTAAAAAATGGAGTACTGTCTATGGGCTGCATGGACTCACTGATGCATATACACTACCGTTCAAAAGTTTGGGATCACCCAAACAATTTTGTGTTTTCCATGAAAAGTCATACTTATTCACCACCATATGTTGTGAAATGAATAGAAAATAGAGTCAAGACATTGACAAGGTTAGAAATAATGATTTGTATTTGAAATAAGATTTTTTTTACATCAAACTTTGCTTTTGTCAAAGAATCCTCCATTTGCAGCAATTACAGCATTGCAGACCTTTGGCATTCTAGCTGTTAATTTGTTGAGGTAATCTGGAGAAATTGCACCCCACGCTTCCAGAAGCAGCTCCCGCAAGTTGGATTGGTTGGATGGGCACTTCTTGCGTACCATACGGTCAAGCTGCTCCCACAACAGCTCAATGGGGTTCAGATCTGGTGACTGCGCTGGCCACTCCATTACCGATAGAATACCAGCTGCCTGCTTCTGCTCTAAATAGTTCTTGCACAATTTGGAGGTGTGTTTAGGGTCATTGTCCTGTTGTAGGATGAAATTGGCTCCAATCAAGCGCTGTCCACTGGGTATGGCATGGCATTGCAAAATGGAGTGATAGCCTTCCTTATTCAGAATCCCTTTTACCCTGTACAAATCTCCCACCTTACCAGCACCAAAGCAACCCCAGACCATCACATTACCTCCACCATGCTTAACAGATGGCGTCAGGCATTCTTCCAGCATCTTTTCATTTGTTCTGCGTCTCACAAACGTTCTTCTTTGTGATCCAAACACCTCAAACTTGGATTCATCCGTCCACAACACTTTTTTCCAGTCTTCCTCTGTCCAATGTCTGTGTTCTTTTGCCCATCTTAATCTTTTTCTTTTATTGGTCAGTCTCAGATATGGCTTTTTCTTTGCCACTCTGCCCTGAAGCCCAGAATCCCGCAGCCGCCTCTTCACTGTAGATGTTGACACTGGTGTTTTGCGGGTACTATTTAATGAAGATGCCAGTTGGGGACCTGTGAGGCGTCTGTTTCTCAAACTAGAGACTCTAATGTACTTATCTTCTTGCTCAGTTGTGCAACGCGGCCTCCCACTTCTTTTTCTACTCTGGTTAGAGCCTGTTTGTGCTGTCCTCTGAAGGGAGTAGTACACACCGGTGTAGGAAATCTTCAATTTCTTAGCAATTTCTCACATGGAATAGCCTTCATTTCTAAGAACAAGAATAGACTGTCGAGTTTCAGATGAAAGTTCTCTTTTTCTGGCCATTTTGAGCGTTTAATTGACCCCACAAATGTGATGCTCCAGAAACTCAATCTGCTCAAAGGAAGGTCAGTTTTGTAGCTTCTGTAACAAGCTAAACTGTTTTCAGATGTGTGAACATGATTGCACAAGGGTTTTCTAATCATCAATTAGCCTTCTGAGCCAATGAGCAAACACATTGTACCATTAGAACACTGGAGTGATAGTTGCTTGAAATGGGCCTCTATACACCTATGTAGATATTGCACCAAAAACCAGACATTTGCAGCTAGAATAGTCATTTACCACATTAGCAATGTATAGAGTGTATTTCTTTAAAGTTAAGACTAGTTTAAAGTTATCTTCATTGAAAAGTACAGTGCTTTTCCTTCAAAAATATGGACATTTCAATGTGATCCCAAACTTTTGAACGGTAGTGTATATTTCCCAGAAATATGACAATTTGTATTCAAATTTAAGGCATCGAGTGCGTTTAGGGGTATGTGCCTATGCTATAAATCTGGTGGGATTATATGTCTGAGCATGAATTTATACTTGTTTTTAGATTCCAGTATTCATCAATAAATTTGTGCAGGCATGAATCTGTCACTGTTCTCCCATGGTATGACTTTCTTTTCCAAGTCTGAAAACTTTGAGAAGTGGCAGTCTGAAGAAAGGAGATGATAAAAAAGACAAAGGTTTTTTTAGAGAAGTTTTAAAATGTCGAAACCTTGATATTGATAGGGTGAATATCGATTTTGAATCTTTGGACATGTGAATTTGTACTCCAGTTGCCATTGATTCAAAACCCACTTCACTGTCATTTTGGTAAATAGTCATCACATCTAGGTAGCGTCTCAAAAAGACACTGACATGGCATCATGTCCATACACTTGTTATAAAATTAGGAAAGTTTAAAAATTATTTAGTAAGATCTATAAAACAATGACTTAGCTCCTATTTTTGTGTTGTCAATTTATAAAGTGTAACCAAAGATACGTGCTTTAGCCTGAATGAGATGTATGCCATGCTGTAAATGGCCACTAGGGGAGCGCTCGAAGTGGTGTAAGTGTAAAATGAGTGGGGGGGTCTGTAGCGCCGCATTATGTAATAACGCCGCATTATGTAATAATGTAATACATTTTCACATCATTATGTAATAACGCCACATTTCGTAATAACTTGCCGCGTTTTGTAATAAAATTCTTGAACGCAATGTGTAATAAAGTTTGCCGCATTTTGTAATAAGTTGTTACTTATTGCACCGGTTATTACAAAATGCGGATGTTACGATTTTTTAGGAAGAAAATTTAATAATTTGGTGCATTATATAATAAACCACCAAAATTTATGTCTTAATTTGAAAAAAACATAACGTCAGAACAACATTGATTTTAAGCATTCTAGCATGACTCAACTAAGAATTAATTTTTCTAGTAAGATGTTTCATTAGTCAAAACTTATTCAAATATAACTGTTTATTATAATCATAGAGAATGTGTTTGAATGTTCAGAGACAAAAACTGCACTAAATGCGTGTTACAGACACAAACATTATCAGTGCACTGAAATGTCAGGAGACATACACACATCTGCATTATGTTATGCATATATACGTGATAGAAAGCAGACAAAAGACAGAAACAAATATGGAATAGAAAAAACTTTATTCCAGTTCCATTTGTGTTAATGCAACATAGATGTCCTTTTCTATAGTGGTTAACAATAGTATAAACGGACTAAAAACAGCCTAAACAATCTTTCAAATCAAAATGGGATATTTCTAATCATGTTATTAAACAATAGTATAAACGGACTAAAAACAGCCTAAACAATCTTTCAAATCAAAATGGGATATTTCTAATCATGTTATTAAAATAAAAAAGAAGGCTAGCCACACTTGCCAATTAACAAAAAGATTTGCAATATTTCTAATATACAAGAAATTTACTTACGACTTGAAAAAAAACATCTTCTCTAGTAGCAACAGTAGAAATACCTTTTCCTCTAACATAAACTTCTCTTAAAACAACCATCACTTAGTAAGATTAAAGATAAACAGTCAGAAAATTATTGAACTAGGTACAACAGACACATACTGTTCAAGGTTAAATGTGATCTGTCACATTTGGAAGTTCCTCCTATCATTCTTTCCTTTATTCATTCACTATTTACATCATATCTCTCCTTCCTTCCTTCCCATACTATGTTTTCCAAAAAATGTCCTTGATTTTGAAATGTCCACAGCTTGTGTGCCTCAACAAGACCCAGGCCCTCATCCACTTGCTATTTTTTCCAAATAGCTCCTTTAATCTCGCTGAGAGACCACTCCCATGTCCAGCTGATTTATATAGCTTCATAATACTAATGACACTGTCACTGTCATGTTCCAACTGAAGGCTTTCAGCTAAAGATTCCCTGATGTAGATTTGAGGAAGAAATCGTGATGCAAGGTCTTGAAAAAGTTTAGAAACCCTGTTGAATACACCGAGCATTGACATGTCAGCATGTAGTGTCAACTGAATAACATATGCCAGCAATTCTGTCGGCAGGTTGGGCATGTCACAATTTCCATCATCATATAGAAGGGCATCATCATGGGGTATATCCAGGGGATCACGATGGTGTTCATCCAGAGCACAGTCATCTGGTTCATCCGTGAAATGGTGATGGTTTTCAACAAACGTAGCATCATGGTATTCATTCAGGGCATCATCATGGAGAACATCTGGTTCATCATCTTCTTGGTTTAATCCATTCTCATATCTTTGACATGTCCTTTCCCTCTCAGCTTCCACAATATTCTCAATGAATGAAGACACTGACCCCTCCAGACTGAGATAATGTGTTCCATGCTCCTCTGCAATATGTCCAAGGACCAGCAATGGCAAGCTTTCTGAGTATGTGTTAGACTGAGATATAATAGAAGAGGCACCAGTTCCCAGTGTGGAGATAATGAGAAATTGGACATTGAAAATCTCAGCTGCCCTTTGTAGTGTGATGTGATCTCCGTAGGTCCCACATTTTGACATGCTATCCAAGTATACATCCAAGTCATTTCCATCAACATAGTGAGACAAAGGTGTTCCATTTACGGTAAATGGATTAGACCTGAGATCTTGAACTATTTCATCCCTTAGGGTTGCTGCTGATCTGAATATTCCTAATGAAGCAAGCTGATCAGCTATGGCACTAAACTGGCAATTTCCATCGGGTGCTGGGTCAAACCGTACACTCACATCTAAGGAGTTATAGTCCCCCAGTCTGTCTTCATGTGTGTATGTCATCAAAAGTGGATGCAAAGTTAGAACTGACTTTGAAGATTTAGAGTGCTTTTTTTCTCGTTGCCGTGTTGTACTGGTCACATCAGAAACAAAGAACCATTTTTCTTGCACTTTAGCATCACCAGGAATCTTGAACTGAACCTTGTATTTTGAAAGCTTTATGTTACGTTTCATGATCCTACCAGGCAACACGCGACACTGTTTTGAAACTCGATGGGCACCATCTTTCACTCTCACCAAAACAGCTTCATTGACATGATAAACAGATGGAGGATTTTGTTTAGATGCATGCCGGATCATCCGTTTACTGCAATGCTCAGTGGCTTTCTTTGCCATTTGTCTTTGTCTTCTTCGTTTTTCCTCAAATCTGAGCCGCTGTTTCAGGGAGGGTAAATTACTTTGCGGATCATTCGTGGATTGTTCACCAATGACACTGGATGGAGAACCTGCCAGGGGATGCATCACCGTGTTACTTTTTCTCCCATAGTATACTTGAAATGGAGACATCCAACTTAAAACTTCCTTTGGGTCTTCACTTAGCACTCGGGAATATGACGGCAAATGTTTAACCTAGTTAACCCCTTTCCTCTGACAATTCACAAGGTCATACATGATCTTTTTCCTCAGCACTCTGTGGGTCCTCTCTACCTTTCCTTGGCTTTGGGGATGGTACGGTGAACTCTCAATTATTCTCACTTGCATTGATTCCATCAGCCTTCGCACAGCTCCTTTAAACTCTCTGCCTTGATCATGCTGCAAAACTTGAGGTGGGCCATGTTCAGTGAGATGTCTTGCAATCTCTGAGCTGTCTTTACTTTTTAATGGTTTAAGCCATGTGTATCGACTAAAGACATCAATCACAGTGAGGATGTATCGATATGTGAAATGGCCATGCTTGATCTTCCACTTTCCCATATCAAGGAGGTCAATCTGATGCCGATCCTGTACTTCTTTGGCCCTGATGGGCCTCGGAATGGGTTTATTTCCAAATCTAGCCTTGTGGAGTTGGTAGCGTCTGGAGCAGTCCAGTGTTTTTTGAACCTTTCTTTCACTAATGCCAGAGTGTTGCTCATTTAGTCGCTTATTCAGCTTCCTCGCACCTGATCCCTTTGTGTCATCCAGACCTTTTTTTACAATGCCACCAACTGCAGACTTCATAGCTACTGGCTTCTCGGCACATAGCAAGGTCTCTCCATCCTTGCTCAGAGAGTAGAGATTCCTATTTCTCCACAGCCTCACCAGAGCACTTTGTTGCACTCTTGTACGTGCATTGACAGGAACATTGATCTCTCCCTTTAGTTTCTTCACAATGACTTCATAGACATCTTTAGTCATTGATTGTTGTTGTCCATATCCCATGCAGACAACCCAAAGGGTACAGGCCACAATTATGCTGAACTGTAGAGCTGTCAAAAAATATTTTGTTTAATTGAATATATCACGTTGTTGTATTATGTTATAGCAGTAACTTAAAGTAGTTTGCTGTTGTTGGTCCCGAAATTAATCTGTCATTTCAGAAACTTTCTAAAACCAATCTAGCATCTGCTAGTTTAGCTTATCATTGCTAATCAGATCATGGTTACTAACTTAAAAGTTTGGGCTTTAATCTGTTAGCATTTCATATTAGTTGCAAATCAATCAACATACATTTCTGAGAGATTCTCTGAATCTGAAATCTGATATTTGTTCATACCTTTCATCGTGTTGCCTTTCAAATATTTTCCGTCTTAAGTGGTCAGAGGGCATGGCAAAACTGAAGCCAAAGTGTTTAGATCTCCCCCTGGTGGTTGGCTTTAGTACACGCACACATGCTATCACCACTATGTTGTGAACCAAACCAAAAAATAACGTATAATGCTAGTCCAGTTAGAGAATTTTAATTTTTCCTAATTGTTATACATATTATGAATGCAGATGGACAATAATTTTGATGGTTTATTAAATTAATTAAACTGCATTATTTTTTCTGTTTCATATTTGTTTTTATCTTTTGTCTGCTTTCTAATCACATAATATTTGTTTAACATAATGCAGATGTGTGTATGTCTCCTGACATTTCAGTGCACTGATAATGTTTGTGTCTGTAACACGCATTTAGTGCAGTTTTTGTCTCTGAACATTCAAACACATTCTCTATGATTATAATAAACAGTTATGTTTGAATAAGTTTTGACTAATGAAACATCTTACTAGTTTGTAAAATTAATTCTTAGTTGAGTCATGCTAGAATGCATAAAATCAATGTTGTTCTGACGTTATGTTTTTTTCAAATTAAGACATAAATTTTGGTGGCTTATTACATAATGCACCAAATTATTACATTTTCTTCATAAAAAATTGTAACATCCGCATTTTGTAATAACCGGTGCAATAAGTAACAACTTATTACAAAATGCGGCAAACTTTATTACATATTGCGTTCAAGAATTTTATTACAAAATGCGGCAAGTTATTACGAAATGTGGCGTTATTACATAATGATGTGAAAATGTATTACATTATTACATAATGCGGCGTTATTACATAATGCGGCGCTACAGGGTCAATTGGCAAATTTCACAAAATCACAAACCACTGGAATTTCAGTGTAATATATTTCTATAGTTTCTCATTTCTATAAAGATTGTGTTGATACTAAAGAGAAATTTATCAAATGCAACTCACACAGGACTTATATGTTTAGAAAAGGGAGGTTTATTCTGTGAGTGATGTCATCGCGTCCCAGGCATACGTGGTGAAACATTGGTTTTGGTTGCGTCCTGTTCAACAGACACGGCCAATCGGCGTTATTTACCTTCACGGCTGCGGAAGCTGGCTTCTATGAAAATATATACAAGTTCGAGACTCGAGTGGCCTTACTGATAAATGGAGCTTGAGAGAGTATTTGCACATTGCACCTTCTAGAGCCTAAAAAAGAGATAAAAATAATAATTGAAACACGTAAAGTATGTTTTTGGCCATGTAGCCATACCTCGGCCCTATCTCGCCCATTCATTTTAGATGCTGTGTACGCTTGCTTGTGGTAGACGGCACTCGCAAATAAATAAATGGTGGAAGAGATAGCGAGTGGTGAGTCTTATTCAGGTAAACGTCTTTGGGAAAACCATTGAAAATGGTGAACGTGGCCTACCGCTGGCTTTCTCAACAGAGAGCAGATGGCTGGTAAAGGGTGAATGATCCAGCACCAGTATCCAAGGCCTGTTAAGGACTTTCAAAACTTCCACCCCGGTGACAAAAACCCTGTGATTTTTAAGTTTGCATATGTACTGGTACTATTGTGGTTTAATGTGGTTATTGTAGTTCTGCGTGTTGTAATTTCAAGAGTGCAAAACTCACCCTTTCAAACCTGAATGTCAACCTCTCAGCAACTTTTTTTCCCCCCCGCTTGCAGCTTGTGGCATGGGATTATGTATATCCATGTAGGTCTATATGTCTGTGGGTGTATATTTGTATGTGAATAAGTGATTGTGTGTTCATTGTTGACAGTAAATGCCTGAGGGAGAGCTAACCTTCGACTCACCTCATGGGTGTGTCTTTGTTCTTCTACCGCACGTTCCACGCAACTGCCAAATGTTCATGTGTTTGCATTTGTGAGTGTGTATGTGTGTGTGTGTGTTTTTGGTAAAGAGAGGGAGGGGGGCTGAAAGTCCTGCTCTGTTTGTATGCATGCCCTTAGAATGTGTGTTTGTCCAATGACGTGAGCGTGAAGGCAGCTGCTATGTGGGCCAGCAGGCACGTACACACACACACACACACACACACACACACACACACACACACACACACACACACACACACACACAAATATGCAAACACATTACACATATACTGGTGCAGTGAACACACACGTATCCACACTGGAACATGAGTACATGTTACAGTGCCCTCCGCTAATATTAGCACCTTTGATAAATATGAGCTAAAGTGGCTGTGAACAAATGTCTTTGCTGTTTATCCTCTTGGTCTTTCTCTGAAAATATTAAGGAAAATCTAACCTGTAATTGAAGTAAAAGAATCAAAAAAAATTTTCGTTTTACAAAATAAATATTTTTCCTCAAAAACATATGTGCCACAATTATCGACAGTCCTGGAAATTCTTATGAGCAAAATCAATTTGAAGTATAATGCCATTCATATTTTACTTTTTTAAGTTCACCTGAGTGATTAGGAGAACATAAGTAGTCACCCAAGAGGTCATGTTTCACCGGGCTATAAATACGAGGTGACACACCAAATGGCCAAATTCCCATAGTCATCCATCACTATGGGAAAGACCTGAGAATACAGTAATGATGTGCGACAAAATGTTGTTGAGCTGCACAAATCAGCAAATGGGTATAAGAAAATAGCTAAACGGTTGAAGATGTCCATGTCCACTATCAGGGCAATAATTAAGAAGTTTAAAGCAACTGGAGCTGTTAAGAATCTGCCTGGAAGAGGACGTGTCCGCAGGCACAATAAGGAGGATGGTTCGAGTGGCCAAAGACTCTCCAAGGATCACAATTGCAGAATTGCAGACATTAGTTGCCTCTTTGTGTCAGAGTGTTTCCAAAACTACGATCAGACATGCCACAAGATGTTTGGAAGGTTCTCCAGAAATTTTTTTTTTGTTTGTTTGCTTGTTTGTTTTCTTTGGGGGGATTTTTCTCCCTTTTTCTCACCAATTTTACCCGGCCAATTACCTCACTCTTCCGAGCCGTCCCGGTCACTGCTTCATCCCCTCTGCCGATCTGCGGAGGGCTGTAGACTACCACATGCCTCCTCCAATACATGTGGCGTCACCAGCTGTTTCTTTTCACCTGACCGGGAGGAGTTTTGCCAGGGGGACGTAGTGCATGGGAGGATCACACTATTCCCCCCAGTTCCCCCTCCCCCCTGAACCGGCGCTCCGACCAACCAGAGGAGGTGCTAGTGCAGCAACCAGGACACATACCCACATCCGGCTTCCCACCCGCAGACACGGCCAATTGTGTCTGTAGGGATGCCCGACCAAGTTGGAGGTAACACGGGGATTCAAACCAGCAATCCCTGTGTTGGTAGGCAATGGAATAGACTGCTATGCTACTCGGATGCCCATACCAGCAAAACGTTTGCCAGACGTTACTGGAACTTTCAATGGGACTGGGCTCTATGGTCAGATGGGACCAAAACAGTGCTGTTTGGTAACACCAGAGGTAGGTTTGGTGTAGACAGAGAGACAGCTATGCAGTACCTCATCCTCACTGTGATGTATGGTGGTGGATTTTTGATACTGTGGGTTTGTTTTTCTTCCAAAGGCCCTGGACAACTTGTTAGGATACATGGTATCATGGACTCCATAAAGCAGATATTAAATCAAAACCTGACCGCCTCTGCCAGGAAGCTCAACCTGGGCCATGGTTGGATCTTCCACCAGGGCGATGATCCAAAGCACACCTCAAAATCGACACAAAAATCGTTCACCGGCCCCAGAATTGAGGTTTTGCCATGGCCATCC
Source organism: Lampris incognitus (assembly GCF_029633865.1). NCBI lineage: Eukaryota > Metazoa > Chordata > Actinopteri > Lampriformes > Lampridae > Lampris > Lampris incognitus. Next base: position 39,573,082 of record NC_079217.1, read on the forward strand.
CAGTCCCCTGACCTAAACCCCCATAGAAAACCTGTGGGACAAGCTGAAGACGAGAGTCCCCAGGTGAGGTTCTAGGACTCTGAAGGACCTGGAGAGATGCATCTTGGCAATGGGAGGTTGCGTTAAATTAAATTATTAAATGAAGTGGTGCCAGTAATTGTGGCATACGTTTTTTCAGAAAATTTTTTGTTTCATGGTAAGAATTTATTTTTCCTTTCTATCGTTATCCTTCCATTAAAGGTTAGATTTTTGTTAATATTTTTGAGTGAAAGCTCAAGAAGATAAACAATAGACTTTTTTTCATACCCCCTATCAAGGGTGCCAATGTTAGTGAAGGACACTGTAACGTACAGAAACACACAACCACACACACACGTCTCAAGGAACAGCAAAGGAAAAAGGGAAAGGTAATGGCTCAGGCCGAAAACATCCACGCAGCGAGAGAACACACCCACACACACGTGAACACACAAACACAAAACAATTCTCCCAGGCACTCATACGTATATGTGACGGCACAACTGCTACCTGTCTCTCAGCTTTCTGTGGTTAGCCTCGAACAGCAGAAGAAAGGGGGAGAGAGAAGGAAACGGAGGCAGGTTGCTTAACATGTGCACTTGAATGTGTTTATGGATGGGTGGAGAAAAAGAGGGAGGAGACGTGAGAACAGCCTCAAGGGAAGTGGAAGATTACAAGATGGGGAGACATGACAAGAAAGGTGGAGAAAAAGGAGCAAGCGATGAAGAAAGAAAGATGAAAGCGTTCATTTGATGCGTTCAGCTGGCTGCACACTTCTATCACTGTGTTTGAATGGAGGAGAGCAGGCAGGCGGGCGGGCAGAGGGGGAGAAAAGAGATCAAGGAAGCTATTGAAAAGGAAGATAAAGAGTTTGATGATCGAACCCAGGTGAAAGGGCATGTCTATAGCATGACTGCGGGTATACGAGTATGACTATTTGTTTTTCTAAATGTGAGTGTGTGTGTGTCATGTGCGTGTGTGTGTGTGTGTGTGCGTGCGTGCGTGCGTGACCGAACCCTGAACCCCAGCCATCTGCCAACACCCTGGGCCATCTTTAGACTATGGTATCTATTTCTCTTTGCGTTGATAGCAACAGAAGCCATATAAAAAATTCAAGTATGTTCTCACATGACTTAGCAAGGAGTTCCCCTCAACCTGGTCTCCCCGTCCAGCACTAAATCCCTCACTTTGTCACTCTCTGTCGGTCTGTGTCTGCCTGTCTGTCTGCCTGTCTGTCTATTTCTGTCTCTCTCTGTCTGCCTGTCTCTCTCTGTCTGTCTGTCTGTCCGTCTCTCCATCTGTCTATTTCTCTTGTCTGTCTGTCTGTCTGTCTGTCTGTCTGTCTGTCTGTCTGTCTATGTCTGTGTTTGCCTGTCTGTCTGTATGCCTGTCTCTCTGCCTGTCTGTCTGTATGTCTGTCTGTCTGTCTGTCTGTCTGTCTGTCTGTCTGTCTGCCTGTCTATTTCTGTGTTTGCCTTCCTGCCTGTCTGTCTGCCTGCCTGCCTGCCTGCCTGCCTGCCTGTCTGTCTGCCTGTCTATTTCTGTGTTTACCTGTCTGTCTGTCTGTCTGTCCGTCTGTCGGTCTGTCTATTTCTGTGTCTGTCTGTCTGTCTGTCTGTCTCTCCTTTCTTATTTTTCTTCTTCTTCTTCTCCTCCTCCTCCTTCTCCTCCACCCTGTCTTGTTTTTCAGGACTCCGCAGTAGCAGGTAGCAGTATGACTGATATGAGGATGGGGCAGTTGAGCAAAGCTGTAGGTTTTACTGTGAATATAGGGATCACAGTACAGGGGTAGAGTAAGAGGAGAGAGAAATAGATTTCTTTTTTTAGCAAAGATGTCTCAAAATGAACTAATAAAAATCAGTCTAACTGCACCCTCTTAAAACACAGCTTGGAGTGTGAAAGGAAAAAAGTGATTTATACATTAATCTACTCTACTTATTAGTTTTGCAGAGACACCAACCCTCGCTGCATTTTTACATAAAGATTTAAATCTGTTAAAACCACATCCTCTCGGGTCTTTGGGATGATGCAGCCAAATGTCTTTTCCTATGCGGTCCCTGTGGTTTAGATGTACTAGTGTACTTATTACCGGCATACTACATTTGGAAGTAATCAAAAAATTACTGCGACCCTCCAGTGGACAAATAAAGTGTAACCATTCATATGTTTATTTTGGTAATTTAACCTACAAAAAATTATAAAGTTTAGATCACTCTGTGTGTACATGTACAGTGTGTGTGTGTGTGTGTGTGCGTGTGTGTGCATGCGTGTGTGTGTGTGTGTGTGTGTGTGTGTGTGTGTGTGTGTGTGTGTGTGTGTGTGTGTGTGTGTGTGTGTGTGTGTGTGTGTGTGTGTGTGTGTGTGTTGATAATAAATCTAGATGGCCCTGTGGTGTCAAACTGACTTATATCACATGTCATCTCATACTTTATGCAAATCTGGTAATGCAACCCTGTTAGCATGTGTGTGTGTGTGTGTGTGTGTGTGTGTGTGTGTGTGTGTGTGTGTGTGTGTGTGTGTGTGTGTGTGTGTGTGTGTGTGTGTGTGAGCATATACTGCATGTGTGTGCTTGTGTGTCTGTGGGAGCGACTCAAAACACAAAACAGGAGCACTAGAAAGTCAGACGAGTCGGTTTGCATTCACTGGGAAACCTCTCTGCTTCCAGCATTTACACAGATATTTTTTGTTTGAGGGTGTGTATTTTTGTGAGTGTGTGCACACACACACACGTACATACACTCTCAAAAACTCACGTACAGTGTGTGCTTGTGTGTGTGTGTGTGTTTGGGTCTGTGTGTGGTTGTTTGTCTATGCTTCTTTTCCCTCGGCAGCTCTGATGGTGTCACGGTGACCAGAAAGCAATTATCAGTGTATTGCTGCATAGAGGCGGCCCTCCTCCTTCTCCTCTCCCTCTAGAGAGGAGGAGGAGGAGGAGGAGTAGGGGAAGGAGAGAGAGAGAGAGCGAGCAGGTAGAATGAGAGAGAGAGAGAAACAGGAACGGAAAGACAAAAGGAAAGCGAGCAAGCGAGAAGGAAAGGAAGGAGGGCAAGACATGGCGGAGAGACGGAGATGACAGAGAACAAAAGAGAGATGGAGGGAGAGAAGGAGACATGATGTAAGGGAGAGAGAGAGAGTAAAATGGAGGGGGAAGAGAGAGAGAGAATGGGAGAGGGAGAAGGAAAAAGGGTAATTAGTGTAGAAACAAGAGAAGGAGGATGAAAGGGAAATCAAGAGAAGGGTGGGAGACAAAGAGGGAGGGAAAGAGAAGTGGGGAGAGAGAGAGAGAGAGAGAGAGAGAGAGAGAGAGAGAGAGAGAGAGAGAGAGAGAGAGAGAGAGAGAGAGAGAGAGAGAGAGAATGTCAGCCTGACATTGCTGGAACACTTAAAGAGGTCTCTAGTGCCACAGTGCCCCACAGCAACGCTGTGAATGACCCTCACACACACACACACGCACACAAATATAAACACATTACATTTTTTTCGACACACTCCGCCACCCGCAGTCCTAAGCTGAACCTGCCCGCCTGTCAGCAGCCAGACACCATACGTACCATTCATGCTGATAGAACGAATGTCAGTCTTTGTGTTGGACACTGTCTGTTCTGGCAGTGGCTGTCAAATCCTATTCCCCGACTGTCTCCAAAGTTTTAAGCCTGGACTGAAAATTTCAGCCCCTAGACTCCCTGCTCAGGAATATATCTGCCATAGCATTCCCTACTCTGTCCTGCCTCGCTCTGCACTGTTTCTCTTTGTCAGCCAGGTCTCTTTGTCAGCGCAGGACATTAAACTTTTGGGCAAACTCACAAATAGTCATTTGCATCGTCTCAAAATGCCGCCTGTGCCGTCAGACAGTAAAGGGAGGAAACGGTAGAGATACAGTGACGACCCTGCGTGCCAGACAGGCTACAGTAAAGACTGCTAGACTACCGTCTAAAGTTTCACCCCCCCCCCCCCAAAAAACCCGTCTTTTCAACTGGTGGCTGCTTCTCTCGCTCACTCAGGTATCGGATGACTGTGCATCAAAGTGACGGGCAACTCCGTCTCCTTCTCTGTTAGACAGTGTAGATATGATTTATGATATGATATATATGAATTTGCCCGCCACTAATCCTCTTTTTTTCCCCCTGTGAGTTAACGTAATAAAACCGCCTCTGGTGACATGGCTGGCTATAAACAAGGACCAGACCGGGCAAGTATGCGGCCAAGCTTTCCCAAACACTGCACACTATCCAGCTGAGCAGGTTTCGTGTGTATTTATCGTTTCTGCCGTCTGTGATTGTTCAAAATCACAACGTTTTTTTTTTTAATTTATCCATTGTCAGCAGGTGTATTTATGAGTGTGTGTGTGTGTGTCTGTGTGCGCTGCTGTGTGTGTGTAGGTAAACAGAGCTGAGGGAGGGGCTGAAGCATTCTTGTCTGGAGCGCCAGAAAATGCAAGTAGAGAAAGATCACCTGGCACAGCGTCTGGTGTGGAGGTTTCTATATGCAGTAGAACACACACACACACACACACACACACACACACACACACACACACACACACACACACACACACACACACACGGCTAGAATAAAATCGTTGAGTCAAAGAAAACCATGAACAGAGTAACAATGTCCAGACCCCCGCCGACAGATGAGGCTGCAGGTGGACTGTGGTCCGTATGATGAATATGCAGGGGGGTCGGCAGGTCTCTGTCGGTGTCGGCTCAACACCGGGTCTCTAAACAATCCCAGAGCCTCTACAGAGCCCCGCTGACCCCACCCAAAACCTGTAGTTAGTCACCCTCCATATATGGATGTACCTTCTTAGGGAGGTTCAACTTCCCGGTTTCAGTGTCATGATGTCTGGCTTAATGTACCACAAGTGCCGGTTTTTCTGCTGACGGATTGTCGTTGGCGTCGCCCAGTAGCTTGTCACATTCCCGTCAACGGGTGTGTGTCAGCTACCTCAGGCAAAATCCAACGTAAGACGCGTGTTTTCGCTCGTGTCCTGCGATGATGTCACACGAAGATTTATTAATCTTTTGAGTGTGGCTTTTTTTCTTCTTTAAATGTCTGTCTTTATTGATAACTTAAGAATACCAAATATAGTGTGTGGACTCCAGATGCTAGTCAAGTCATTGAAGATGTCTTCGGTATTAGAAAAGTCTCTTTCGTTTTGAAATCTAAGGGGGAAAATTGAGTGGAAGAATTAACGTCCACCATCGTATGTGCCCAACTGGTCGCCAACGTGGCCCCCTGGTCCCATATACCAGACCTAAGCTGTACCAGCAGACGATAGAGAACATCAGCACACACACACACACACACACACACACACACACACACACACACACACACGCACGCACACACACATCTTACAAGTAGTTTAGGGCCTGTCTCAATAAATATGCTCTTGTGGCTTCTGAAGCTATGTGGAGAAGGAAGGCCATTACACTTTCCTTCTTTCTCCATACCTCCTGTGAATAAATTGGCTATTTTACAGCCTTCCCGCTTGCCAAGATTGCCAAATAGTGAGCCCAAATGGCCATGTTTATTGTTTTTTTTTTTTTTGTGAATTCCCCCCCCCCCCCTTTTCTCCCCAATTGTACACGGCTAATTACTCCACTCTTCCGAGCCGTCCCAGTCACTGCTCCACCCCCTCTGCCGATCCGGGGAGGGCAACAGACTACCACATGTCTCCTATACATGTGGAGTCACCAGCCACTGCTTTTCACCTGACAGTGAGGAGTTTCGCCAGGGGGACATAGCACATGGGAGGATCACGCTACCCCCCCCCCAAACAGATGTCCTGACTGAACAGAGGAGGCGCTAGTGCAGCCACCAGGACACATATCCACATCCGGCTTCCCACCCGCAGACATGGCTAATTGTGTCTGAAGGGACACCCGACCAAGTCTGCTACGCTACCCGGACACCCGGCCATGTTTATTCATGACCATTTTCATGTCAATTTTGATTCATATTTGGACTTATTTTCATATTAGTTTGCACTCAATCAGTCTTATTTCTGTTCCACTTTTACATTATCGAATTCTCAACACCCCGAGTTATATATGGTGTTATTTCCAAGTGCCAGAGCTTGATGTGATACGTCATATTTGAATGTTTCACCTCTTAAAATGTATGCATGAGAGCATACCCAGATAAACACACACAGCCTACATTCAGAGATATACACACAGACACTGCACAGACACACAAAAGGTGTTTCTCATGCGGAAAATTTGAATTTACAGTCAACAGATGAAGAATCCATTCATCCATTTAAGTTCCCTTATTCTGTCCTTTATGTGTTGTGTCCTCTCACTGTCCTACTCATCCTTTTCTTTAGAAACTCTGCATTCTTGACTTCTGAGAACTATTCTCTCTCTCACTCTCACTCTCTCTCTTGTTCTATCTTTGTCTCTCTGTTTCCATCCATCTCAAATCTGTTGTATTCTGGCTTCATGAAGACGTGTTTCAAAAACTGTGTACCAAGGTTAAATGTAAGAGCCCTATTAAGGCAAAGAGTCGTTCTGCTGAGGCGCAGTGATGTTTTCTTATCATGCTGCCGCCGTTGTTGTTTTGGTGACCTGTGCTGCACTGAAGTGAGAGGAGACGGAGACACCACAGGAGGCGGCATCGGCAATCTAGTGATGTGCTACAATATTGGTGTGGAGAATGAGTGCAATCTGTGCCATCTGCTGCAGACCAGGTCAACAGTACATGATGCAATTTTGTGCAGTTTCCATCACCTTAGTGGGTAGAAGCACACCCAAATAGACCTCCATGTCTCCTAAGCATACATTTCTACCTCCTGAAAGGCTTAACGATTGGTTAACCCTTCATTACACTGACCCATATTAATTAAAAGATGGTGGGCATCTGGGTAGTGCAGTGGTCTGTTCAATTGCCTACCAACGCAGAGATCGCTGGATCAAATCCCTGTGTTACCTCCGGCTTGGTTGGGCGTCTACAGAAAAGACACGAGATGCCAAAGAGGACACAGACATTCAGGGCTTGGCCTGCTTGGTATGTGTATTTCTCCACATGGGACACTCAGTAACAGATTAATCTAGAATATAGACTCCAGCCCTGTTCCCAAATATGCCCAAGTTGTACCACGTGCCTTTTGTTGCAAAAACACCAAAAGTGCAATCACTGTGGCTGGCCTGTGTGTGCTGCACATTATGCTGTTGACTGCCATTTGTACCTTGTTTCACAAAATATGGCCCTGTGTGTGTGTGTGTGTGTGTGTGTGTGTGTGTGTGTGTGTGTGTGTGTGTGTGTGTGTGTGTGTGTGTGTGTGTGTGTGTGTGTGTGTGCGTGCGTGCGTGCGTGCGTGCGTGCGTGCGTGCGTGCGTGCGTGCGTGCGTGCGTGCATGTGCACGTGTGACTATTCTGACTGGGCAACAGTCTGACAAGGCAGCATGCACTATCTCTCCATCACATCACAGTCTCTGCTGCTGCTGTATTAGCTGTCCACATGCACCCCCCCTCCCATTTTATCATTGTCACATAATAAACTCTTTCACTCAAAACTGCCTGTAACCCTCTCTGGCAGCTGACAACACATACTGAAACTGATAGATAGATAAATAAGAAAGAGAGAAATGGAGGAGATTTACAGCCAGAGTAAAGACAAAAGATATCCAGATAGATAAACGCGCCACTTTTAAAAGCCAGTTCTGGTGGCATGATTTAAAGAAATAAAATTCAAAAACCAATAATTACCTAGCCTTACCTTATCTTCCATCTGCCTCAGAAAATCAACACGGGGGATTGACTCATTTTTTCCACTTATTTTTGTGAATCGATAAACCTGGGGGGACCATGGAAGCCCTAGCGGCTCTTTGCACCAAACATATGTTTTTCTTAAGTAGTACACAACCTCAACAGTCCCCACCCACCCACCCACATACACGGTATTGTGTGTTAAATGCAAATTTCACCGGGAGTTTTGTGTATGTGCACCAGTACTGATGAGTAATGTGGTTGGTTGAAGTGATAATATCCTCACTGTGTACTATATTGATGGAGAAATCAGTGTTGTCCTGCTCACAGGGTCGCTCTCAAATTACCTACAAGTACCAGCATGCATTGCTGCACACTAGCCTCTGTATCGTCATCCATGAAATCCTCTGTGCTAGTGTTGTAGGACGACATTTACGCCATCTGAAATGCAGCTTAGTCGAGAGAACAAGGATGTGTTTTCTTTTTCTTTCTCTAACAGTGTGTTTAGATGATAGTATTGGAAGCTGTAGTTCTTCTGGCCGCCAACTGACGCCACGATGCGTCACATAGTGGACGGAAGAAAAAATCTTTCACTTCCACCCAGAGATACCGAAACGATCGGCAGCAACTGCAGCTGTTTTTCATCCCTGTCACAGACAGACAGAGATAAGTTTGAAAATTGGTGAATTTTCCCTTTAATGTTAGCTATTTCTCAAACGCAAATGCCCAGATTAAACCTCAGGGTCCTCAGATTAAACCACAGTCCATCACGCTGGGCCTCAGTTCAATCACCATCAGCCCTACTTTTATCCAACATACCTTATTACGTACCATGGGCGCCTGCCTACGTGTTTTGCTGCTGGATTGATTGATTCCCTAATCCCGACACTCTTAGCAAAATGTTGAGGTAATTTAGCCACACAGGGGTCAATCATTTAAAATATTGATGAAAGTGCAAAAAGTGGAAAAAGAGCAACGGTGTCGACAGAGCACAGTGTGCTCGGCTTTCCTGTGTTCTGTTTTAATCCGTACAGGTGTCTTTGTGTGTGCTTTTGTTGAAGTCTGCGTGTATTTGAACCGGTTCCTGGGATGTGGATGTCCATCCCTCACTGAGATCAGGGGGAAGACTTAGGGAATAGGAGGGGATGTATGCACTTGCACGCGGCCCATTCAGACATGCCAACATCTAGACAGACTCCAAGCTAAGGCCCCACCGCCTGCATTATGAGCTGTGTTTGTGTGTGTTTGTGTGTGTTGTGTCTGTGTCTGTCTGGGTGTGTCTGTCTGGGTGTGTGTGTGTGTGTGTGTGTGTGTGTGTGTGTGTGTGTGTGTGTGTGTGTGTGTGTGTGTGTGTGTGTGTGCACATGTGTGTGTGTGTGTGATGTGATGTCTTCTTTCACTGTTTGTCTAGCATATGCTGATAGGTTAGAAGGCCGTTCTCTTCAAATGCTCTTTTAAAACAGCTTTTGTGTTTGCATGTGTGTGTGTGTGGGGGGGGGGGGGAGATGGAGTGCTGCATCCTCTGTTGATTATACATCATATGAGCATAGTAAAACTTTTTTTGGGTTCTCAAAATCCTGGAAAAAAAAAAGGACCAGTGTGTTTGTGTGCAAGATGTGTTGCCATGACATTCGCACAGCCTATGAACCTACCTCCATCAAACATCACTGTTCCACACCTGTGTTTCCGTGGTATCCAAGCTTTTGCCATGGAAACCCCCCCCTACACACACACACACACACATTTCAAGGGCGGTTTAAGGACAGAGATCTGCTTTGGAATCCCTCAGATCCTAGCATGCAATCTGATCAGCACACTAGAGACAAACTCAAGGTCAACCTGTTTGTTTTCTCATGACCACATACACACACACACATTCGTGTTGCCCTTACTCATGACTTGTAAAGCAATTTATGTATTTATCCAGAGAGGCTTCAGTGAGCACACATGCTATTTTTCAGACGTGCCTTTTTTTTTTCCGCGTTGATGTCTGGAAGCTATTCGGTGTCAGCAGAGTCCTCCGCCTGCAGCGACTTCTGGACCACTTGAGTTGCTCACGGTATTATTAAACTCTATGCTCAGGGCACCTTAATAGTTGTTGTTGACTTAGGAGAGACACTCATTTACTTTACCTATGTACGTGTTTTTCCACAACCGGTGATAAGGTGTCAGCCTCAGTGGCTCCACGCTTGTTTCTTGGTGTCTTTCAGGATACATGCACATGTATGTGGAAAGGCTGCGTTGCGTTTTCCTTTTGTGCTCTCGCTGGAATTAGATTCCATGCTCATCCTTTCATCAGAGACCAAACACATGGACCATCCAGTGCAGGCACAGGTCAGGATGAAAGGATGGATTAGACAGAAGAGAGAGGGAGAGAGAGATGAAAGACTGGGTGGATGCAACTGGCAAGGGAGAGATGAAAGACTGGATGATGGAATGCATGAAGGTCAAGTTGGTAGAGGGACAGAGAGACGGAGCAAAGAGTTGATGTGATTGATGTGATACAGCTTGTTTTCATAAGACTGACGCCTGCTGACCACGCTGTCTCTCCTCTCCTCTCCTCTCTCCTCTCTCTCTCTCTCTCTCTCTCTCGCTCTCTCTTCCAGTGTGTGTGTTTGTGTGTGTGTGTGTATTTGTGTGTATTTTTGCCTTTTTTGTTTTTTTTAACCCCCCCCCTTTTTTCTCCCCAATTGCACCCGGCCAATTACCCCACTCTTCCGAGCTGTCCTGGTTGCTGCTCCACCCCCTCTGCTGATCCGGGGAGGGCTGCAGACTACCACATGCCTCCTCCGATATATGTGGTGTCACCAGCCGCTTCTTTTCACCTGACAGTGAGGAGTTTCGCCAGGGGGAGGTAGACCGTTGGAGGATCATGCTATTCCCCCCAGTTCCACCTCCCCCCTGAACAGGCGCCCTGACTGACCAGAGGAGGCGCTGACCAGAGGAGGCGCTAGTGCAGCCACCAGGACACATACCCACATCCGCCTTCCCATCTGCAGACACGGCCAATTGTGTCTGTTGGGACGCCCGACCAAGCCGGAGGTAACACGGGACTCAATCCGGCATCCCCTGTTGGTAGGCAATGGAATAGACTGCTGCACTACCCGGACGCCCTTTGCCTTTTTTGTTAAAGGCCTATTGATGTTAGAAATCAAAACAGAAGGCTTGTTTCTCACAGGGATTTAGGTTGCCTTTGGCCTGTCCCCATAAGATGTACCTGACCTGTAGGGCTCGGCAGTTATTCAATGTTATCATTTATCATCTTTCAGTGGTACTGTATCGGGATGAAGTTCAGATACGGTCATGTCGTGACATGCAGTTTTGTTGTATAAATTAATGAGGACGAGAATGTATTAACTAAGATCCATTGCTTTGTTTCCATTGTGTAAATCTCCCTGTGATTATCGTGTTAATTGTATTTTTCATATCGCCCAACATTACTCGCTTAACTGTTCTCTCTCTATGCTTTTCTTTATTTCTTCTTCGGTCGGTCGGTCGGTCGGTCGGTCATCCGTTCATCCACACCGGTCAGCTAAAACATTAAAACCACCAGCCTAATATTGTGCAGGTCCCCCTGGTGCTGCCAAAACAGGTCTGACCTATTGAGGCATGGACTCCACAAGACCCCTGAAGGTGTCCTCTGATATCCAGCACCAAGACGTTAGCAGCAGATCCTTTAAGTCCTGTAAGTTGTGAGGTGGGGCCTCCATGAGTCAGACTTGTCTTTCCAGCACATCCCACATATGCTCAATCGGATTGGGATCTGGGGAATTGGGATGCCAAGGCAACACCTTGAATTCTTTTTCACGTTCCTCAAACCATTCCTGAACAATGTGTGCAATGTGGCAGGGTGTGATATCCTGCTGAAAGAAGCCACTGCCATCAGGGAATACCGTGGCCATGAAGCAGTGTGCCTGGTCTGCAGTGATGTTTAGGTAGTTGGCATGTGTCAAAGTAACATCCACATGAATGCCAGGACCCAAGGGTTCCCAGCAGAACATTGCCCAGAGCATTTCACTGTCTCTGCCGGCTTGCCTTCTTCCCATAGTGTATCCTCTTGCCATTTCTCCACCAAGTAAACGACTCACGCGTACCCGGCCATCTATATGATGATAAAGAAAATGTGATTCACCTTCGTCCATTGCTCCATGGTCCAGTTCTGATGCTCACGTGCCCATTGTAGGCACTCTTGGTGGTGGACAGGGGTCAGCATGGGCACTCTGACCGGTCTGTGGCTACGTAGCCCCATACCCAGCAAGCTGTGCTACACTGTGTTTTCTGACACCTGTCTATCATAGCCAGCATTAACTTTTTCAGCAATTTGAGCAACAGTAGCTCTTCTGTGGGATCAGACCAGACAGGACTGCCTCCGCTCCCCACATGCATCATTGAACCGTGGGCACCCATGACCCTGTCACTGGTTCACTGGTTGTCCTTCCTTGGACCACTGTTTGTAGGTACTGATCACTGCATACTGGGAACACCCTACAAGACTGCTGTCTTGGAGATGCTCTGAACCAGTCATCTAGCCATCACAATTTGGCCCTTGTCAAAGTCACTCAGATCCTTATGCTTGCCCAGTTTTCCTGCTTCCAACACATCAACTTCACGAACTGACTGTTCACGTGCTGTCTGATATACCCCCCCCCCCCGACAGGTGCCAGTGTAACGAGATAATCAATGTTATTCACTAACCTGTCAGTGGTTTTGATGTTTTAGCTGATCTATCTATCTATCCATCTATCTATCTATCTATCTATCTATCTATCTATCTATCTATCTATCTATCTATCTATTGAGGTAACACCCCCCCCCCAGTTGTATCTGGCCAATTATCCCACTCTTACTAGCCATCCTGATCTCTGCTCCACCCCCTCTGCCGATCCGGGGAGGGCTGCAGACTACCACATGCCTCCTCCAATACAAGTGGAGTCGCCAGCTGCTTCGTTTCACCTGACAGTGAGGCGTTTCACCAGAGGGACATAGTGCATGGAAGGATCACGCTATTCCACCCCAGTTCTCCCTCTCACCCGAACAGGTGCCCCGACCGACCAGAGGAGGCGCTAGTGCAGCGCTGCAACCAGGACACATACCCACATCCGGCTTCCCACCCACAGCCATGGCCAATTGTGTCTGTAAGGATGCCCAACCAAGCTGGAGGCAACACAGAGATTCAAACCGCCGGCCCCTGTGTTGGTAGGCAACTGAATAGACCACTATGCCACCCAGATGCTCTATCGAGGTTACACTGACCTGTTCTCTGTTGAGGCTGACTGAGTTTTATTGCTGTCATCTGTGGCTACAGTACCAGTCATCAGTTCCAACAAGTCAGATGGGAAAAAAGTAGAGAAACAGAAATACACGCTGATTCATAATGACTCAGATATGAAACTTTTCAAGCTGCTGAGGGCATTTTCACACCATAAATTGTGCTCTATAAAGGTATTTTTTTCTTTTTTTCCCCCCATCTAGTGCTGTTAGATAAAATGGTTGCTCCTCGTGTACCTGAAGTGTAGAAGAAGCAATATTAAAAAATGGATAGAAGAACCTTCCCACCATGTGACAATACATGTTCAGCTGAATACACGTGTCATTGTCATACTTTGGCAAAGTCTCCTTTTAGCTTCCTCTCTTCATCTGTCCCACTGCTTCTCTTTCTGTCCTTCTATCCAGTGATTAAAGTGGGCCGGAGCTACCCGGATCCCGACACCGGCACTTCCCCTCCTCCCCCAAGTCAACCGGAGCTGAGATCCGGCACTCTGTAGACAGGAGTAATTTCAACCTTTTTGTCACAGTAAAATTTAAAACAAAAAACATGATGCAGCCAATTCATAAGCATTACAAAATAAATCGCAAATAAAGTCGTTCTTCTATTTTTATACTACTTTACTTTTTCTAAAAGTTTGAATGATATCGCGTCCTCACGTGACCCGCACCTGCCTGCTGTCTGGCTTCACCAGACTTGACATCAAAAGAGACTGGCTTCACACTCACGGGTCAGGGTCAGTTCACCGCACCAGGCAGACAAGACTCGAGAGAGCGTCAACCTGCTACCTGCACTATTATCTTGGATTGGGGGGCATAAAGAGTGAGTATCTTCAGTGTATTTCCAATAGTATTTCCAATAGTTTTGTCTAGCTCTGCTGTGGTTTTCATTCAAGCAACTAACGTTAGCGAACGTAACGTTAGCTAGCTAGCTAACTAGCTATCTTCCACCCGGTAACGTTGCTAGCTAGTTGCTGACGTTGCTGGCTAGTTGTTTGAATGCTGCTAGGCAAGCTAACTATCGGTAGCGTCCGGTAACGTTACCGGTAGCTAGCTAGTTATGTTTGTCCAACCTTAGCTCTGGCCATGCAATATTTTCATTCAAATAACTAACTAGCTAGCAAACGTTAGCTACCGGTAGCTATTATTAGCTTGTTTCAGCATTCAATTTTTATTGCTGAAAAACTGGTTTGTTTGATATTATGATTGGAATTCGAACATTAAATGTTGTGATGACTATTAGTAAATTCATGAAGTCTGTTCAGTGGCACTTTCAACTAATACAAAAGAGTGATTAAAATGCATTTCAATTTTTAAATTGAACATGTAGCCAGTGATTTATTGAGCATGTAGTGTGTGTGTGTGTGCATGTGCTCGTAGGGTTAATTTCCGGATTTGAGACGCAGTATTGAGGCCGACTATCACTCCCGCACTTTTGCCCACCTCTCTAATACAGAGATCCCCCACTTACCAAATCCCACTTTAACCCCTGCTTCTATCCTTCTTCCACCCTCCTTCTGTTCTCTCCACTTGGAAGGAAAGACGGATGTGAGCTAAGGATATGGGATAAGAGAAGTGGAAACAGCAGCTGGGAGTCAGATATAATGCATCTCTGACCTTGGCGAGAGACAGTCCAGAGGGGAAAGGGAAAAGAGAAATACAGTAAAATGCCAAAGCCATGCTCTGCTGTCGCTAAACGGGCAGATTAAACAGGAGTCTGGTCTGCATCACCAGTAGATATGATGAAATGGTGGAGGAAGGGGGGGGAGCAGCTGTTGGGGGGGGGGGGGGTGAGACAACTGTGTGTGTGTGTGTGTGTGTGTGTGTGTGCCTCTCTTGCTGTCCATGGCTTGATTTTGCTGTGCTGACTCTTGCTTATGCAAGACTAGATTTTGAATGATGAAAATAAGTCAATACTTCTTCCAAACACTCTGGTCCATGCCTTTGACAACAACCAATTCCACCACCTCTGCTACTGCTGCTGCTCTTATTCAGCCTTATATTTACTTTTATTCTTGTTTTTAAAAAACATTATAATCCAAATGTACGAGACAAAACATTTTAAAGACTGTTTACATGAACACACTAATGTCTAGTTTATCAAAATATGAAAATGATTCAACAGCATTTGCAGAAAGAGCCTTGTTAGAGTGACCATGTAAACAGGCTCAGACATGCAAAGCCCCCTCATTCTGTATTCTCATTGCGTGTGACTGCAAGGTCACAGGGCTAGACAGGCGGCTACAAACACACACACACATACGCACGCTGACACACGTACACACGCGCGCACGTGCACGCAAACAGACACGCACACGTTCAGACGCACATTAACTGATCAAGCCGCCAAAGAGGGGATTAGGTGGAGAAGCCGACGGGGTTAGGAGGGTTAGAGAAAAGCGTGTGTGTGTGTGTGTGTGTGTGTGTGTGTGTGTGTGTGTGAGAGTTTGTGTTTTTGTCTGTGTGTACAGGGTACAGATTCTTACAGCACACAGAATTAGAGTTAAAAGTCATTTCCAATTTACTTTGTCAAGCTCAAGACAATAGATAGGGGCATATGAGTTAAGGTAATCATAAATCCTCCCTCTCTCTCCTACACGCACACACGCACACACACACACACACACACACACACACACACACACAGGCCCACTCAGAAACACACAAACACATTTTCAGCTAATAACAAGTGAAGTCTAAACTTTTTTAAATACTTCTTTTTAAGCCATCTTGAATGTCATAGCACCCAGTATTATGCTGTGTACCATCAGCCCCGGTGGGGTGATCCCTCTGCCCCGCAGTGGCAACTGGAATACTCTGCCTTCAGCTGGGATGTTTCATGATAATGGGTAAAGAAACAAAAGGTTAGATAGTCCAGCCTCGGCGGGACACATGTTCTGGGCATGCCCCTCTCTCAACACTTACTGGGGACATGTATTTAATGTATTTTTGCATATCTGTAAACAGACCATAACCCCTGATTTTCACACATCCATCTTCAGCATACCACCCCCCCCCCCTAACTGTAAGGTCACAACTTTGTAGATAAATGCATTTGCTTCACTGCTAGCTTGCAGACTTCTTCTCTTTAACTGGAAGTAGTCGAATAAAGCTCCACCATGTTTGCAGTGGTTAAGGGAGGTGCTGTCCTTTCTACCTTTAGAAAAGTTCCAATATAAAATATGTAACACCCACAAAAACTTCGCTTTGGCCTGGAGTCCTTTCATAGTCTTTGTTGATGGTTTTCCCTTTTATCGAATGTACTTTTTACCTGGTTGTAACTACAATATTTATACAGATGTATGTGTTGTCTCAAAACATAGTTATCATGTGGAGTTGGAAAAAGAAGTCCCTCCATACTCCTTCTTTCTTCCTCTTCGTGAGCCTTGGGAGAGGAGGGGGGGGATTTATTTGAAAAAAAAATTGTTGTTGATCATGTATCTTGTATACCTGTTCTAAAAAAAAACTTGAAAATCGGAAAATAAAGTAAAAAAAAAACCCTTAAGGTTAGCTTGGATGCAAGGACAAAGAGTCAAACAATAAATGGACCCTCAGAAGTATACTCATTTGTAACGAAGACCAACAAGAGACTCTTCATAGTGCAACATGGAGTTGATGTGTGTGTATGTGTGTGTATGAGTGTGTATGATGTGTGTGTATGTGTGTGTATGTATGTGTGTAAGATGTGTGCTGACCTGTGTGCTTGCAGGGAGCAGGAGAGGCAGAGGGAGAGCCAGCTGTCCCAACACACAATGCTGAGAAGGAGCTCAGAGGAGCAATACTAAGGCTCTCCTTTATTCTCTTCTCTTCTGTTTTGATCGGGGATGTACGTTTTTCCTCTTTCTTCCCTGTGCCTTGTCTTGATGCATGCTCAATAATCCAGGTAAGAAACCCAAAGAAGGTTGAATCAGTTCATCTGGATACAGCTTTTATTGAGAGAAACGCTTCATCACCCCTCTAAGTGACCTCTTCAGTCTCAGCTGACTGCGGGTATCCCCGCCCTTACAAACCATACAGATCGAAGAGAGGAACACAACAGCTGTCTAAGTGTAAACCAGTGGTGACTCCGAATGTGGTGGGAGTGTCGGAAAAGCTGAGATGCGTATTTTTAAAACAACGCATCTCAGTTGCTTTCAAACCCCAAAAGACTCTGTGCCAGAAGTTGGTCTGCCCCAAGGATCGGGTCCCCCGGCACAAACAGAGCAATATAGTGTACACTGTTAAGTGCCAGGAGGATTGCCATGACTTTTACATTGGGGAAACCAAACAGATGCTGGCCAAGAGGATGGCACAACACTGAAGAGCTAACGCGTCAGGCCAGGACTCCACAGCCTGCACCCATCTACAGGCCAGTGGCCACTCTTTCAAGGATGAGGATGTGCACATCCTTGATAGGGAGGAACGCTGGTTTGACGGGGGAGTCAAAGAGGCCATCTATGTGAAGAGGGAACGACCATCCCTGAACCAAAGGGGCCCTAAGAGTACGTCTGTCACCATCTTACAATGCTGTGATTGCAACTGTTCCCCAATCCTCTGTGACTCGTACACGTGGCTGTTGTAACTCGAGTTAATGGTCAAGCCCATATTTGCATATGAAACTGGTCGTTAGTTTCGGTCGTTATGCCACTGTATTGTTTATAAGGGCGGGGATACCTGCAGTCAGTTGAGACAGGAGAGGTCACTTAGATGAGGGATGAAACGTTTCTCTCAATAAAAGCTGTATCCAGATGAACTGGTTCAACTTCCTTTGATTCACGCTGCCGTGTTTCAATCGTGATTAGAACAAATGATCCCCTCTAAACGTGTCTATGTCCTTCCAGAAATGTTTAAGATGTCTGATGTTACACATTTTGTGGGTTTTTTTTTCTGTCACTTGGTATTGGTCATGTGGTCTCATTCAGAGTAGGATTTCACAGAAAGGCCATCAAGCTCTAACAAATCAAGTCTTTTTAGGAGACTTTAGAAGTGTTTGTGACATGTCAGCTTGCCTTTCTGGGTTGTCGGTCTGCTGAAAAACTTCATTCAGGCTCTGTTGAAACTGCAGAAGCATCCATTTTACAACGTCAATGTTAAGCATCTCGTCAGGGTATGGTGTAAATAACAGATCATGTTAGTTACCCTATTGAAAATGTGCAGTCAATACGAGGTCTGCTTTCAATTACAAACTCAAGACAATGATCCCATATCATCCAGTACACTACAGTTACACAACAGTTGTGTGCTGCATCTCTGACGCTATGCCCTTGGTTTTATTCTTCTCCTTTGGTCTTGCTACTCCTTCTGCGATTCTCCTGCAGCCTCGGCCCCCACCTCTCCTGTGTCCTCTCAGTTTTCCCTCTCTCCATCATCCGTTTCTCCCTTATTCCTCACCCTCATCCTCCCGGTGTGCCCTCTTATAGTAGTCATCCTAATCTTCGTCATTCTACTCCGGTGTTGGCTGCGAGACTGTGAGGGCATTACTCATCGCTCATTTCCCAATTCAAAGCAATATTACTGATTTCATTATGTTCATTACTTTGCCCATGACACATGACTCCCTGGGAGGGCAGATTTGTCATACTGCTCGCTCCATTGCTTTTCTGTGACACCTCCAAAATTAGCAATTGTGTCCTCTTTCACTTTTCATCAACGAGGAAATCTCAATTTCTTCACCTGTGCAAACCATTATGAATGATGTTAATGTGAAGGACCCAGTTAGCAAAAGGAACATTGTGTGTGTGTGTGTGTGTGTGTGTGTATGTGTGTGTGTGTGTGTGTTTGCACATAGACAAGTGTGTTTCCCTGTATACCTGTGAAAAATATAACAGGAATCAGGAACACGTCATTTGTCATTTCACCTCATGTATTTGCGCACATGCAATGAAACAAAATGCCATTTCCCCCAGCCCACAGCAGTGCAACATACAGACAACAGTACATGCACCAACTACAAGAACACACATATTCAAACTAAAAAAAAAAACAAAAACTGTCCATTGATGTCTAACATTGTGTCCAATGTTACTGTCATCTTTTTGTGAGATAGAATGAAAAATAGTTGGCATCCTTGAAAACAACAACTTTGGGCGTTCAGGTAGCATAGCGGTCTAGTCCATTGACTACCAACTTGGGGCTCGTCGGTTCAAATCCCCCTGTTACCTCCGGCTTGGTCGGGTGCCCCTACAGACACAATTGGCCGTGTCTGCGGGTGGGAAACCGGATGTGGGTGTGTGTCCTGGTCACTGCACTAGCGCCTCCTCTGGTCGGTCAGAGCGCCTGCTCAGGGGGGATGGTGAACTGGGGGTAACAGCGTGATCCTCCCATGCGCCACGTCCCCCTGGTGAAACTCCTCACTGTCGGATGTGAAGAAGCGGCTGGCGACTCCACATGTATCGGAGGAGGCAGGTGGTAGTCTGCAGCCCTCCCCAGATCGGCAGAGGGGGTGTGCAACAACCAGGATGGCTCGGAAGAGTGGGGTAATTGGCCTTATACAATTGGGGAGAAAAAGGCGGAAAAAGAAAGAAAACAACAACTTCACAAAAAAAATCTAGTTGCTATTAGCAACGATTTGCAGCAAGGCCACATCTTTGAATTGAATGAAATATTTGTTGATTGCAGAAATATCAATACTGTAATTACAAGTGTAATTTCAAACCTTCAACTGGAAGTCTTGTAGTCATTACCGGAGATTATCATTACCTGTTAGTTACCTTGACAACTTATAACTCGCCACATCCCCTGCCCACATCCTCTGCAGTCTCCACTGTCTAATCTTACACACACACACACACACACACACGAGTAGATATTACAGAGATATCGCTGTCAAGAGAGATCTGCTCTTGGATCAGTTGAGGAGATCTTAGCGTCCATAAAGTGCCAGTGACACAGCAGAGAGTCTGGGTGAGGCTGGCGCAACAGATGGAAGCACTTCTGAGTTGCCAAAGAATCATAGTTTTCACACACACACACACACACACACACACACACACGCACACACACACGCACAGACACACACACACACACACACACACACGCACACACACACACACACACACACACATCAAATGCTCCTCTTTCAATGTGGCTTCCTCATACAGGCACGCAGGCAGATGCTTGACTACACACCCAATTTGCACACCAAGATGCACACATCCCCCACCTACAAACACCCATATGCAAAACGACATGCCAACACACACACACATGTGAATACACGCCCTCTCATCAAGCTTTTCGCACAGATGTTCGATGTAAGTGGGGCGTGTGTATTTTCACATGGTATCTAGCGGTATTCTTTCTTTAAGCCGCTGGCAGCCTGGTGGGTTCAATTACACTGTCGATTTATTCTCCTTCCCACACAGCAGCCTCTGATCTCACCCTCTGGCTTCTATACAGCTCAACATATGATAACACTACACCACGGGGATGGCGGCTATTTGAGAGGGGATGAAGGGGGAGATTGCCGCCCCCTTGTCAAATATAGCCTGGGGAAAATGTGAAGAAAAATAGCAATTCACCTGCCTACCAACCCTCCCCATGTTTAAATTTGATCCAATTGCTCACCAACTGTGGGATGAGACAGTATTACCTCCCCAAGGATAATGGCTAACATGTACAAGTCCATAGACAGAGTGAGAGAGATAGTGACATGCCAGAGAAGCCCATACGTGCTCTGACACAGGTGGTTGTGCAGCATGTTAATGAGATGACTGTTAGATTCACTTCAGTCTTCCGTTGCCTACCAATATGGGGATCGCCAGTTCGAATCCCCGTGTTACCTCCAGCTTGGTTGTGCGTCCCTACAGACACAATTGGCTGTGTCTGCGGGTGGGAAGCCGGATGTGGGTATGTGTCCTGGTCACTGCACTAGCGCCTCCTCTGGTCAGTCGTGGTGCCTGTTCAGGAGGGAGGGGGGACTGGGAGGAATAGCGTGATCCTCCCACATGCTACATCCCCCTGGTGAAACTCCTCACTGTCAGGTGAAAAGAAGCGACTGGCGACTCCACATGTATCGGAGGAGACGTGGTAGTCTGCAGCCCTCCCCGGATCAGCAGAGGGGATGGAGCAGAGACCGGGACAATTCGGAAGAGTGGGGTAATTGGCCAAGTGCAATTGGGGAGAAAAAAGGGGGGAAATGCAGGAAAAAAACCCCAAAACTGATGCATTACTGGCGCCCCAGTAGCTGAATGGTTATAGCACATGCCACATACAGTGCTGCTTGAAAGTTTGTGAACCCTCCAGACATGGTCACTGTTTTTGTAAAAAACATTAAAATAAGCTTATTACACATACATCCAAATCCCAATTTGTAAAGCACACCTTCCAAATAATGGACACACACACAAAAAGAGATATATTATTTAATTCAAAAAAGGTGGTTTATTTCACAAAAACTGAAAATTTAACATGTGCAAAAGTATGTGAACCCTTGTATTAGTAGCTTGTGGCTCCTCCTTTTGCAGCCGTTACTTCAACCAAACGTCTTCTGTAACCACTAACCAGTCTCTCACATCTGCTTATGGGGATTTTGGCCCACTTCTCCTTGCAGAACTCAGCCAGTTGAGAGAGGTTGGAGGGACATCTGGTATGTACCAACTTCTTCAGGTCTCGCCACAACATTTCAATTGGATTAAGATCTGGACTTTGACTGGGCCTATCCAGAGTACGAATCCTCTTTCTCTGAAGCCATTCCTTTGTAGTTTTGCTGGAATGCTTTGGGTAATTGTCTTGTTGCATAATCCATTTTCGTCCCAGCTTCAACTCCCTGACTGATGGCAGGAGATTCTGGTCAAGAATTTGTTGATATGCTGGAGAATTCATGGTTCCTTGGATAATATGGAGTCGTCCAGGTCCAGAAGCAGAAAAGCAGCCCCAGACCTTCACATTTCCACCACCATGCTTCACTGTTGGGAGGAGGTTCTTTTCTTCATATGCAGTGTTGGCTTTTCTCCAAACATGTTGGTTTTGATTGTGACCAAATAATTCTATTTTGGACTCGTCTGTCCAGAGAATGGACTTCCAGAAGGTCTCTGGTTTGTCCAAGTGCTCTCTGGCAAAGTTGAAATGGGCAGCTTTGTTTTTTTTTGAGAGCAGAGGCTTCCTTCTAGCAACCCTCCCATGAATGTCATGGCTATTCAATTTTCGTCTGATTGTAGACGCATGCACATTTGTCCCAGATGCTACCAGAGAGGTCTGCAACTCTCTAGAGGTGATGTGTGGGTTGGCCTTTACCTGCTGTATTATTTTTCTGGTGCTTCTGGGTGATAGTTTTGATGGGCGTCCACTTCTAGGCAGAGTTGCTGTCATGTTGAAGGCCCTCCATTTGTAAATTATTTGTCTTACAGTGGATGGATGGAGCTGGAATCTTTTGGAGATGGTCTTATATCCCTCCCCAGACTGATGGGCTATCACTACCCTCTTCTTCATGTCCTCGGATATCTCCTTTGCTCTCGGCATTGTTGATTTGTATGGGACCACAGTGGTTTGGTTGGTTTCCTCTCTCTTTTAATTAGTGCAGGCCAAACCCTTTCCCAAGGATGTCTCATTTCATTGGTCTGCTTAAATGATTAATTAAGCACCCAAATGTGTTTCACCCCGAGTCTGTTACCTGCTTGACTTAACCAATGCAGCTGGGGGTTCACTTACTTTTGCACATACACTAATTCCATGTTTCATGTAGTTTTTGGGCTACTTAAACAAGTCCCACTAAACAAGTACATGCAACTGATAAACATATATCTAACATTTCATACATAAAAACTGGTGATGATAGAATAAGAAAATCATGGTAAAACAACAGAAAAATCTAAACTACTCAAGGGGTTCACATACTTTCAAGCAGCACTGTACGTATCTGCAACATCCCTGGTTCGATTCCAGCCAGTGACCTTTGTTGCATGTCATACCCATCCCTCTCTCCCCTTGTTTCCTGTCTGCCATTTCTCTATCCTGTATCCAATAAAGGCAAAAATGCCATACACACACACAAAAAACTTGATTAAAAAAACAAACAAACAGACAAACAAACGGATGCATTACTAACCATAGAAACTGTAGGGCCCTATATTTGGGACAATTTTTTAAAACTTTTAATTAGGATGAACTTCTCTTTGGTCTATTACATGCAACACCTATAAAAATTGATACAAGTTACTTATTTGGACTATTGGGTGTAGCTGCTAGACAAGCAATTACAAAGAAATGGCTTAAGCCAGACACCCCATCTATAGAGCACTGGCATGATGTCATTTATGACATTTTTGTGATGGAAAAAATTACCTTCTCCATGAGGCTTGAGGAAACAAATTTTTTTTGGAAATTTTGGAGAAATGGAAATTGTATACTTCCCCAAAACATCCGTCTTTTTTTAAATTTGTTTATGTAAGTATGGCTTTTGTACTTTTTCTTTTTTTTCTTTTATCGCAAATGGAAAAACACCCCCTGTTCTATTTTTGTGTTCTATAATTACGCTGTAAAATACAGAAAAGATGGATCACTTTGTAAAAGTACCTAACTAAAGATGATTATGTAAAAATGCTGTTAATATGTAATTCCAAAGATTGCCAACCCAGGAATGGAGACAACGGGAATAAGCCTCTTTTTCCAAAGTAACTGTTGGTTCTCTCTCCCTCTTTCTCTCTCTCTCTCTGTCTCGCTCTCTCTCTCTCTCTCTGTCCATCTCTCTGTCTCTCTGTCTGTCTCTCTGTCTTACACACACACACACACACACCATATCATTCCATAAATCCATCACTTTCATCTCTTTCTGGCAATATTTCAAGATCTTTATCTCTGACAAGTGGAAATACCCATGCAAAAGGGCTCCCTAATCTTCCTCTTGAGCCCTCTCACTTCTCTTACACGGTCACACAGACATACACGCACACACACACACACACATGCACACAAGCTGAAACAGATGTGCACACACACACATTAGCACTCTCACATTGGCACACTTGCATGCAATGCACAGATACCCCCGGTGTGTGCACACAGACACCCTACCTGCATGCAAGCCCTTACATCTTCCTTTCCTTTCGTGTGTGTGTGTGTGTGTGTGTGTGTGTGTGTGTGTGTGTGTGTGTGTGTGTGTGTGTGTGTGTGTGTGTGCGCATGCATCGCATGTGTACATGCGTGTGAGTGTGCGTTTGCATGTAGAAAGTCATGGTAGCATCAAATGGGTACATTTTAATGCATCAAGAAAGTTCCGATTGGCTGAAGAAAAGTGGCGTTCACAAATATATGTTTATGCAAGCATTTGTCTCAACCACATGGAGCTTGGGTTGAGCTATGCCACAAATCTCATTCATTTATCACAGGAATTCACCCGAACAACAGAGGGTGTTTAGAAATAGGGTTTGGTCCAGGTGTGCTCTGTCTGTATTTGTGTGTCATACCACCTGACCATAAATTTGCAAGAGTCTGATAAGGTGGGAGAATGGGAGGCTTCTCTCTTACATAACATGGGCTTGTTTTGATGCCTACACTCACCTATTAGGTTGTCAGTGAATGCATTCTTGCCTGCTGTGTGTGTGTGTGTGTGTGTGTGTGTGTGTGTGTGTGTGTGTGTGTGTGAGAGAGAGAGAGAGAGAGAGAGAGAGAGAGAGAGAGAGAGAGAGAGAGAGAGAGAGAGAGAGAGAGAGTTGCTCACTTGGCTTTTTAAGGAAAGCATGTATATGCTTGCCCCGCTGAATTCTTCACAGTTGAGAAATTCCGTCCTTACCTTGAAATGCACATGATCTGTGTGTGTGTGTGTGTGTGTGTGTGTGTGTGTGTGTGTGTGTGTGTGTGTGTGTTCGTGTGCGTGCATGCGTGCATTCGTGTGTTCACTCCACCTCCTTTACAGATTAAGTAAAGAGAAAGATGTGAGGTGGTTGTCATGCCAACACAGGTGTGACTCTGCAGGAGCAGCTGCTGGCATGGCAACAGAGGGAGGCACTGGTGACCCAGAAGTGCTTCGTGGCTGAAAAGGAAGTGACATTGCTAGTAAAAGCCCTGAAAGAGGCCCAGCAGGAGACCAAAGAGCTGAAGAGAGGAAGGTAATGACCCCATCAGTGTAGCTGATGACTTTTCTGGTCTTGCCTGGTCTGATTCTTAACTTCACTTCTTTATTCTATTCTATTCTATTCCTCACTCTTGGCTTTTGCCCATAAACACATCTGCCTCTTTGACTCATAATCTGTCTAATGTGGATATGGAAAAACTGGAAATCCAGTGCTCTAGATACTCACTATCCTTAGTGTCATCACCTGTAGCAGCATAGACATGACATGTGTTTTCCTAACACTGACTCTTAAAGTAGTTGCACAATAGTTCCAAACAAGACAGTGAAAAATGGAAAGAGAGATAACAGAAAACACATGTTCAATGTAACATTAGCTAAATATTATAACCAAAAGCCAAAACAGTCTGTAGTGAAATATGACATATAATACCTGCATCCCACATTTTGTTTCTAGTTAGCCTCGCAATTCAGCTAAAATTTGACAGTTTGCATCTGACCTGACACAGACCCACTTTGTCAGCTGTAATGTTGAACCTAGTGACTAAGAGCCAGATTAAATGTTGCAATGCTTGGCTTTTTTCAACGGATAAACCACAGTCATGGACTGATGAATGTCTAAGACCCACATTGGGTAACAACTGGCTGTAGTGACTGCTCTGTTCTAATACTAAATAAATTGGAAACCTTTTGTCTCCGAGAGGACACAGGGTGAATACAGTGAGTAATCCTGTGTGTGTGTGTGTGTGTGTGTGTGTGTGTGTGTGTGTGTGTGTGTGTGTGTGTGTGTGTGTGTGTGTGTGTGTGTGTGTGTGTGTGTGGCCAAAGCCAAGGCCCATAGTCCTTTCTATGAATGTAGTGAGTGGATCTAATAGAGCGCTGGGAGCAGTGCCCAGTCTCTTATGTAAAGTCTCACTTCTCCCTGTGTGGCTGTCTGGCTCTGCCAAGCACCACTGCTCAATAGCTCTGTATTTACAGCCATTTATCCACATCAATACATTATCTAGGTTTTTCATCAGACTGACTAAATCCCCCTGTTTGAACTGTTACTCACCACCTTTATTGGAGACTAAAGGGGGCATTACGTAGTTGTATTAGACGTTTCTTGTAAAACACTTTTAGGTGATTTTAGGTGGCGCTAAAATGACAGTTTTAAAAGAGCATTATTCTAGCACTTAAGGAGCATATTTGATAATGAAATAGACAATAAATGAATAAATAAACATCTTGTTTTTAGTCCGAGAAAATCAGTTGCAACAGGCCAATTTTTTTTCTGCCTCATACATCAAACTATTTTGGAACATTGTTTTATGTTAATATTGACCGCCTGCCCCCCCAGAATCACCACATTGTCATCACGTTTTAAATGGATAAAAGTATGACATTAAAGCTGTGGGAGGCAACTCTCTTTCAGCGTTATTTGTGTAAAATTACTGTTTTCTTACAGCTATGAGTAATTCAAGTGGTCTGAGAGAAAAACCAAGGCTCCGCATTTAACCCTGTGTCTTTATTTAGGATATCAAAATCTCACTTAAGCCCCCGTGATTGGTCGTAGCTTTACCGCTCACAGTAGCCCTAAACCAATCAGGGAAGCTTTCTGTGATGGGGCGGTCCTACTGCCTGTCAATCATTTGCATGCACAGCTTTTCTGTTGGATTTCTTGTCACTATGGATCTTGCAGAGGAGGATAGACTAAATAGCATTCATCTGAATAAATACTTCACCTTTAAATACAGTAATGCCCCACAATGCCAATGTTTGGGTAATGAAGAAATTTGCTGTAAAAAAAAATCCCTTTTTACACACACAAATTAACAACTGTGATGCATTTTACTTTATGTGGCAAAAGAAAGTTGGAGATTTTGACACACCATTCAGGGGTTTTGAACAGTTATGTTTATTTAAGAAAAAGAAATGATAGATATTTAAGAAAAGAAAATATTTTTTACATGCATCGATTATCAACGACATTACGATATTTTTCATTTATAAATGCACGTACATGAAGCTGGTTTGGGGGGAGGGTTTAGAGGAGGGAAGGAAGAAGCAGAGCAAAGGGGGGAATGGATTTTTTTGGGGGGGGTATATCAAAATTTTCTCACTTCTCTAAAGTTGCCTACCCTAGCTTTAATGGAGAGAAGTCCGCTCCATAATTCAATCATTCAACAAATATTGTAAAGTCAGGATTATTAAGAGATTGCATCACTGAAACAAATGAAGACAGCTTAAAAGTCTATGTGATAACTTGACACAATAGTGACATTTTCGAACGTTAAAAAAAAAGGAAAATTATAATAAAAGAAAACAAAAGAGAAAAAATCAAAACAAGCAAGCAATATCATCATCAAACATTTGTTTTAAATCTGGTCAGATTTCCCAACTGAGGTCTGATATGGCAGTCGCACTTGTGATGACATCAGATAATAAATGTGGACAGTGGATCAACTCAAATGAGTGGAATAGAAAAAACTTTTTCATAAACTACATTAACAAGAGAACATGAAATTTTGGAGAGCCAGACAAATTGTCCACCAGGCCTCATGTCTTGCATCTACTGGGGGTGACAGGATGTTACGTACAACTCATCACTTAACGTTTTGCACCAATGTGTTTAACAGTACACTAGTAATTAGAATAGGCAATGGTGAAGGGCCTGAAGTTAGGCTGAATGTGTTGTTGCATCTCGAGCAGCCTGATTACAACATTAATGACAATTAAAAGTTGATATTCTACCATAAGAAGATTATCACATGGAGCTTTAATCAAACTACCACCTTACTTTGATTATTCACCTTAATCAGACTGGGTACAAACATAGTGATTGTTTCTGGCATTTGCTTTTAGAGCAATATGTTTTGTGTGTATGTATATGTATATACGTATATATAAATATATATATATATATAAACACGGATACAGGAAAAAAGATTTTAATACATTGCAGTACAGGCCTGTTTCATGCGTCTCGCACTCATCAGCTGCTAATACGAGACGCATGAAACAGGCCTGTACTGCAATGTATTAAAATCTTTTTTCCTGTATCCGTGTTGATATTTTGCTCCTCGTTAGTTGAGCACTCACAACACCATTGAAGGTTTCGGAATAAAAAATGCTATATATATATGTATATATATATACATATATATAAACACGGATACAGGAAAAAAGATTTTAATACATTGCAGTACAGGCCTGTTTCACGCGTCTCGCACTCATCAGCTGCTAATGCGAGACGCATGAAACAAGCCTATACTGTTGTGTATTAAAATCTTTTTTTCCTGTATCCATGTTGATATTCTGCTCCTCATTAGTTGAGCACACACAACACCATTGACGGTTTCGGAATAAAAAACGCACTATATATATATATATATATATATATATATATATATATATATAAAACTTTTTTTCCCTGCAAAACCATCAACGGTGTTGATAGAATTTCAACATAGATAGAATGGTGATAGAATGGTGTTGATAACAATACCATGTTATATATGTATTGTTAATTAGGTTAACAATGATGCGACACAATAACTCAGACGGATAACGCGTTATTCAGCTTGACGGTCTTTTTACTGAATATAATATATTTTTACTGTGTATATATACACTACCGTTCAAAAGTTTGGGATCACATTGAAATGTCCATATTTTTGAAGGAAAAGCACTGTACTTTTCAATGAAGATAACTTTAAACTAGTCTTAACTTTAAAGAAATACACTCTATACATTGCTAATGTGGTAAATGACTATTCTAGCTGCAAATGTCTGGTTTTTGGTGCAATATCTACATAGGTGTATAGAGGCCCATTTCAAGCAACCATCACTCCAGTGTTCTAATGGTACAATGTGTTTGCTCATTGGCTCAGAAGGCTAATTGATGATTAGAAAACCCTTGTGCAATCATATTCACACAACCTAAAACAGTTTAGCTCGTTACAGAAGCTACAAAACTGACCTTCCTTTGAGCAGATTGAGTTTCTGGAGCATCACATTTGTGGGGTCAATTAAACGCTCAAAATGGCCAGAAAAAGAGAACTTTCATCTGAAACTCGACAGTCTATTCTTGTTCTTAGAAATGAAGGCTATTCCATGCGAGAAATTGCTAAGAAATTCAAGATTTCCTACACCGGTGTGTACTACTCCCTTCAGAGGACAGCACAAACAGGCTCTATCCAGAGTAGAAAAAGAAGTGGGAGGCCGCGTTGCACAACTGAGCAAGAAGATAAGTACATTAGAGTCTCTAGTTTGAGAAACAGACGCCTCACAGGTCCCCAACTGGCATCTTCATTAAATAGTACCCGCAAAACACCAGTGTCAACATCTACAGTGAAGAGGCGGCTGCGGGATTCTGGGCTTCAGGGCAGAGTGGCAAAGAAAAAGCCATATCTGAGACTGACCAATAAAAGAAAAAGATTAAGATGGGCAAAAGAACACAGACATTGGACAGAGGAAGACTGGAAAAAAGTGTTGTGGACGGATGAATCCAAGTTTGAGGTGTTTGGATCACAAAGAAGAACGTTTGTGAGACGCAGAACAAATGAAAAGATGCTGGAAGAATGCCTGACGCCATCTGTTAAGCATGGTGGAGGTAATGTGATGGTCTGGGGTTGCTTTGGTGCTGGTAAGGTGGGAGATTTGTACAGGGTAAAAGGGATTCTGAATAAGGAAGGCTATCACTCCATTTTGCAACGCCATGCCATACCCAGTGGACAGCGCTTGATTGGAGCCAATTTCATCCTACAACAGGACAATGACCCTAAACACACCTCCAAATTGCGCAAGAACTATTTAGAGCAGAAGCAGGCAGCTGGTATTCTATCGGTAATGGAGTGGCCAGCGCAGTCACCAGATCTGAACCCCATTGAGCTGTTGTGGGAGCAGCTTGGCCGTATGGTACGCAAGAAGTGCCCATCCAACCAATCCAACTTGTGGGAGCTGCTTCTGGAAGCGTGGGGTGCAATTTCTCCAGATTACCTCAACAAATTAACAGCTAGAATGCCAAAGGTCTGCAATGCTGTAATTGCTGCAAATGGAGGATTCTTTGACGAAAGCAAAGTTTGATGTAAAAAAAATCTTATTTCAAATACAAATCATTATTTCTAACCTTGTCAATGTCTTGACTCTATTTTCTATTCATTTCACAACATATGGTGGTGAATAAGTGTGACTTTTCATGGAAAACACAAAATTGTTTGGGTGATCTCAAACTTTTGAACGGTAGTGTATATATATATATATAGGTAGTAATAAGTTTTAGCTCGGTGCAGAAAATCAATATAATCCCCTGAGAATCAGGTGTGGAATCCGTGTGGCCCCCTTGGGTTCAGGGTGATTTGTTTATTAAATCATCATCATTGCTCAGGAAGTGGACAAAATATACTACGAGTGAGATTATTTTGCTTGAGTGGGAAAAGTCAGTGGAAGTGTAACAATAAAAGCATTTTCCTGCTGATTTCAGTATTCATATGAATATAAATGGCTTGCTGAGACGGTGAGTGTATGGACAGAGTCTGGCTTCCTTAACCAACCTTGGTTCCCAGCCTCAAAGAAAAACAATGAGCCTAGTTTGTTTCTCTGCTGCGTCCTGAACTGAACTGTGCTAAGTTGTTGGACGCCCAATGGCCAGTGTGTGTGTGTGTGTGTGTGTGTGTGTGTGTGTGTGTGTGTGTGTGTGTGTGTGTGTATGCGTGCCCCTTCAGATCTTCACTGGCTCAGAGAGGAAAGGGAGGATTACTGACTGTACTCACCCCGTGTCCTCACCACAGTAGACACATACACACACACACACACACACTCAAACAGATTTTGAGACGTCTTTGTTTTTCCATTCAGTCCACATTAAAAAGTTGAGAGGTTTGGCTACTTACAAGACCTTCAGTGACCCATGAGAGGACACACTGTTCCCTTGTTCCTACATCTGTCTGTCACACACACACACACACACACAGGCGCACACACACACAGTATTATTCGGCAATAGTGCCCACTCCTGCAATGCCTCTGTGCTTCTTCTACCCTCTACCCCATTCATACCCTCTCTGCCCTCTGTGCTGTGTTCTGGTTGCCTGTTGCCCTGCCAACTTGTTTGCTGGCTAATGTAACCAGAACACAGCATCACCTTTTATCCCCCTAGACAACAGTTTTCATTTGGCACCGCTGGGACTTTTGCTAAGATGTAAATTACATATTACATTAACATTTACTTAGTTGGCTGATGCTTTGTCCAAAGCAACTTACAAGACTGGCCACTGGCAAACCGAGACAAACCGACGTCAGCGCGGCTAGTCGACAGGTGGATCGCTGCTACTTTATTGATCAGAAAAGGTGACAGATAAAAACATACTCGATTATATCCAGTGCGAACATCCACCTCTGCCAGGGCGTGCATGGACGCAGGTAGAAATCTCCGCAGCGCATGCCGGGTGAAGATTTTAATGTCGCCCAAGAACTGTAAAATCTGTCGTCAAAGACTGAGGAAATGGAGGGGGTAATTACAAGGCAGCTCAATAGTCAAGTGGACAGTATGTGCACCTCCCTGGAGAAGTATATCCAGCAAAACCAGGCTGTCTTGATGGCTGTGCTGGATTAAAAAAGTAATGAAGTTCGACACAAGATAGATATAGAAGTAGCACGTTTAGAAGCACGTATTGATGCAGTTGAACTCAAATTCAAAGGGGGTGCTACTGCCAAAGCAAGAATAAAGTTTTGGGGTTTTTTTTTTTTTTTTTTTTTTTTTTTAGGGGGGATTTTTCCCCCTTTTTCTCCCCTATCGTACCTAGCCAATTAACCCACTCTTCCAAGCCACACCGGTCACTGCTCCACCCTGTCTGCCGATCCGGGGAGGGCTGCAGACTACCACATGCCTCCTCCGATACATGGGGAGTTGCCAGCTGCTTCTCCTCACCTGACAGTGAGGACTTTCACCATGGGGATATAGTGTGTGGGAGGATCATGCTATTCCCCCCAGTCCCCCCCCCCAAACAGGCGCTCCGACCAACCAGAGTAGGCGCTAGTGAAGTGACCAGGACACATACCCACATCCGGCTTCCCACCCACAGACACGGCCAATTGTGTCTGTAGGGACGCCCAACCAAGCCGGAGGTAACATGGGGATTCAAACCGGCGATCCCTGTGTTGGTAGGCAATGGAATAGACTGCTATGCTACCCAGATGCCTCCAAGGATAAAGTTTGACCCAGATGTCTCCATTACTGTTTCTAGCTTACCTGCTGAAAAAGAGGAGGACATGCAACACAAAGTGTTACTACTTCTGTCCAGAGGTCTAGGCTGTGAAGCTGTGCCCATGGCTGCAGACAGAAGAAAGGGGAGAGGCAGAGGGCCTGGAATCATGATGGTGGAGTTCAGCTCGCTCGAGGAGAAAGTAGCTATACTTCAGTGAAAGCAGAGGTTACGGTACCACCCAGATTATGTATATGTAAGATCAGCCAAGTCTCCCACCAACCCCCTGATCGAGATCAACTTTTGAACCCTGCTGTGAGAAATCCGCGGAGGAAAGGACTACTATATCACTGGGAATGGATGAGTGAAGAGGAGAGAGGCCCAGCAAGAGGGCACAGAACAGAAGGAGTGAGGGGTTTCCCACCCTTTGCAGGATTCTATGTCAGTAGAATATCAGAACGTGAATGGATGGACAGAGTTGGTACAGTAAGCTTCTTCAGGCTTCTGCCCTACAGTCACTGGGCCCTGACATAATTACCTTAAAAGAAAACACATTTATGTGGGGAGGAAGTGATAGATATGGAAGGGTATGTTTGGTAAGGGCACGATTTTTCTCCAATACAATTACTGGAAGTGTGTGGACAGTCCTATTTAATTTGGGATGAGTGCAGAATCCCTAATCACGCTTTACTGTCCTTCAAATTTTTTGTAGGCTGTACACTGTCCCAGCCATTGACTTGTGATCAAGATCTTAAGCAAATGAAATATGAACCACATAGATCTAAGCCTTGTGGAAATTTGCCAAATGATTTTCTTTGCTCTTAAATAATGAGTAGAGCATTGTTAGCCCTTACTGAAACTATGCAACATTGCCCACAGACAGTTTGATCTAGATATTTGGTATGAAAAATTCTGTGATATTTTGTATTGTGAGATGGGTAAACAGAATTCGAACAGAGGATATACATGGAAGTTTTTAGAATTTAGAGTTTTTAGAATTAAACAAAAGTTTTAGAATTAGAATTACATTTTTAGAATTAAATTAAAGTTTTTAGAATTAAACAATTCTAAAAACCTAATCAGCCTTATTGGAAAGATGAGTTGAAAGATCATTGGTCTAAAGGGGACAGGGGTCAAAGGGAGCAGTACAGAATCAACTTTAAGAAAAAACGGGAATTTGATGACATATTATGTTTCCTTAAAAGGCAATATAGAAAAGGAAAGGCAGCTGTGTGATATCAGATACCAATTGTCCTTGTCTATCACAAA
The DNA here is from genome assembly GCF_029633865.1 of Lampris incognitus. Lineage (NCBI taxonomy): Eukaryota > Metazoa > Chordata > Actinopteri > Lampriformes > Lampridae > Lampris > Lampris incognitus. The sequence goes on from NC_079217.1 coordinate 39,606,520, forward strand.
CTTCAGTTGGTATCTTATATCATTCAGGTGCTTGAGGAGTGGGAAAGGGGCTTTGCAGATATATCAGGAATCAGGAACACTATTTATCATTTCATTTTATGTATGCAAGTACATGAAATGAAAAACAAAAACTACAAAGAACACATATCAAACTACAAAAAATCACTGTCCAAGAGAACGAATGCAGGTTGAGTGTTGGAACTGCCGGTCTGCATGGGCTAGCAGTTAGCTTAGCCTGCCCCGCTTCTGCATCCTGACGGACTGCCCTCGGTGTTTCCTCTTTAGGCACAGCTCCAGGCAGGGCTGTGGTCCCTGAGCCCTCCAGATACAGCAGATGAGGCTCCCCCAGCCGATCCAGCACCAGCTCTCCCAGCCATCAAATGAAGACAGAAACTTAGACGCAGACGTGGACAAAGACACTGCATCGATAGTACTGCGTGAGGCTTCCGCAAACGTAAGTTCGTGCCACCATCTTCCTACTGGGTGAGGCTGCTGAAAATGTGAATTCGCACCGCCATCTTCCCACACCGGCAATTTTCAGGCAATTTCAATAATGGACTTTTTGAGGAGGAATTTTATAAAGAGATTTTTTTTTCCTGAAAAATAGACTTGAAAGCAAAATGGCTGAACCCTCTAATGAGTGTAACAGGCGTCTGAATGAGGAGAACCCCAGGATGGAAGTAAAGAAAGCTATAGAAGCCTTGAGACTGAGAAAAGCATCTGGTTTTGATGAACTCCCTAATGAAGTGCGAAAGGGTCCTAAATTAAAGGAGGTTTTATATCTTTTGATTACATTTTGTTTTGAAAGTGGTATGCTGCCTTCCATTTGGTATAAATCTATAGTGAACCCCATACCCAGATGCTCAAAAAAATTATCCTACAGTGCCACAAAATTATAGGGGCATAAGGTTATTGAGTACCGTGTATAAATTTTATACATCTGTCTTCAATAACAGAGTGATGACATATTTGGTAAGTCAGAATAGAGGAACAAAATAGCTTCCACAGATCAAGAGTCTGTATAGAGCATATCTATGTAATCACTACATTGGTAAGAAATAGACTTACAGAAAACAAACCAAAGTTTGCATGCTACATTGTTTTTTCTAAAGGCTTTTGATTCTCAGAATAGGATCTTCTGGCCTACAGTTTTTTTTTGCCCCCCCCCCTTTTTCTCCGCAATTGTACTTGGCCAATTACCCTATTGTCAGAGCTGTCTTGGTCGCTGCTCAACCCCCTCTGCTGATCCGGGGAGGGCTGCAGACTACTACATGTCTCCTCCAATACATGTGAAGTCGCCAGCCGCTTCTTTACACCTGACAGTGAGGAGTTTCACCAGGGGGAAGTAGTGCGTGGTAGGATCACGCTGTTCCCCCCAGTTCCACCTCCCTCCTGAACAGGTGCCCCAACTGACCAGAGGAGGCGCTAATGCAGCGACCAGGACACATACCCACATCCGGCCTCCCTCCCACAGACACAGCCAATTGTGCCTGTAGAGACGCCCGGGTAACACAGGGATTCAGACCAGAGAACCCCATGTTGGTAGGCAATGGAATAGACCGCTATGCTACACTGAACACTCTGGCCTACAGTTTAATAAGAACAGGAGTAGATGGCAAACTCTATCATGTGGTACAGTTACTCTATAAGGCTCCTGTCTCATGTGTACATGCAAATGAATATAACACAGACTGGTCCCCTGCTCCATCTGGAGTAAAACGAGGAGATTGTTTATCCCCAACCTTGTTTGCAATGTTCATCAATGATTTAGCTAAAATAGATAAATAAATAAACAACTGGGTGTAGGTATACATTGTGATGATGCTAATGTGTTGAGTATTCTCTTGTGTGCAGATGATCTTGTTTTACTGGCAGAAAAAAAGAGGAACACTTACAGGTAATGCTGAACCGTGCCGATGAGTGGTGTAGAAAATGGAGAAATGCGATAAACCACAGTAAAGCACAAATTATGCACTTTAGAAAACCTGCATGCAAGAGAAGTATGTTCCAATCTTCCTTTGGAAATCAAATACTTGAGTACACAAAGTAATTATGAATATCTGGGCCTGTATTTGGATGAACGTTTAATGTTTGTTTATGGTACCTCCTTTTTAGCTAACTCTGCAAGGAGATCAATTGGTGGAGTTTTTGGAAAAACAAAAGGATTTTGTGATATGGGTTATGCCACTTATACCAGATTTTATCATATATGTGTTTGACCCATTTTAGATTACCCTTGGGATAATCTAAAGTAAGTTTGGGGATACAAAAGGTATGTTAAAAGTGAGACTGTTCAAAATAAAGCAATAAGGTAATTCTTGGGAGTACACAAGTTTGCACCTTTATTAGCAATTTCAGGAGATATGGGATGAGAAACATGTCAGATCATACGGAGCGCCTGCATGGTGGGTTATGCAACAGACTAATTGGTATGCCTAATGGCAGGATAGCTAAAAATATACTCCATTGGGATGTCTGAATAGGAGATGCATCGGCAAGTAACATAACAGATCTTTCTCGACAGCTAGGTAGGCACCCTCTGTTTCAAAATGTAAGTAAAGGAGATATTGATGCCTTTAAACAGAGAGCATTTGTCATAAACCAAAGCTTAATACTTTCTGTGTATTGGAACAAGAATATCCACATGGAAAATACGTTTTTAATCACTGACAAAAAGTCAAAGATCTCTATGTGCTCAGTTAGGTGCAGGTATCTTGGACCCACACCCAGAGAGAGGTCGCTGTCAAGGTGCTGATGCAGAAGAACGCCTGTGTATTTATTGCAATCTTGCAGAAGTTGAAAATGAATTCCATTTTGTTATATGCTGCCCTTCATACCATGATCTTCCTGTTAACTTATGTGTCTGACATTCTTCTGTAAGAAGTCGGGTTGTTGAGAAGCATCTAGTGTGTTGGTGTAGTGTTCTGTGCCTGTCACGTCTCACTCTCAACCTTCATCCTAGCTAGCAGAAATGCGAACAGGAGAGCCGAGCACGTGAGTCTCTCCCTGCCAGTACATAGCCTCTCCAACAGCAAGCCCTATGTAGTGCCTCCACGTGGCGACACACGGTAACTGGGTACACTTTGGACCCTGGCTGAACTACAAGGGACTCGGAGGAGGTCTGGCCCCTAGATGTGCGGTACGCAGGCCCACCGGTGTGTGGATATTCCCTGATGCCCACGAACCAGCCCCCAGCTATGGGTAAACCCCGACAGAAAATCAACGTCCACAGTGTCGTTGTTTTTTTGTGTTTTCGCTGTTTGTTTTTTGTTTTTCTTGCCCTTTTGTATCTGTTTAAGTTGGAGGGTACTGCTGGCGTCATGTGTGGCTGCCGCTTCTCCCTCTCGTAGCCCCCCCTTCCCATCCATCCCTGTATGTTTCTGTTATGTTTATCTGTTGTCTTGTTTCACCCCGTTTATTGTAAAGCGACTTTGAGTCTTAGAAAAGCGCTATATAAGATTAATTCATACAAGATAGTTAGCAATTAGCATATAAGTTCAAATGTTACCAACTGGTATCACAGAGCGCCACACGGGGTTCATACCATAGCCAAGAGTGCATGTCACGTCGAGTGCATTTAGTGCACCTTAGATCAGTAAGAGGTGGCGAATAGGAGAATTAAAGTACACAATGGATGTATATTGACAAACGTCAGAAGACAGGCAAATCATGCTGTCAAGTGAAGTGTATGGAGAAAGGTGTTTAATAGTAGACACTGATAGTAATGATGTTTAAGTGAGGACGGGAGGAATAGCACCAGTTGGCGCCGGTTCATATTCATAGCAAATTTAGAGTCAGGAAAATACAGCTCATGATTTAAATCCTGCAGCAAGTTTGGAGTTTGAGAAGCTGTTGTTGGGGTTGTAAATTTCAGACATGGAAGTTTGTCAGAGACAACTTTTTTTTTACCTGACCAATCACTCCTCTCTCTGAGCCTTCCCTGTTGCTGCTCCGCCCCCTTCCGATACGGGGAGGGCAGCAGACTACCATATGCCTCCTCCGATACATGTGGAGTCACCAGCCGCTTCTTTTCCCCTGACAGTGAGGAGTTTCACCAGGGGGACGTAGCGCGTGGAAGGGTCATGCTATTCCCCCCAGCTCCCCCTCCCTCCTGAACAGGTGCCCTGACCGACCGGAGGAGGCGCTAGTGCAGCAACCAGGACACATACCCACATCCGGCTTCCCACCTGCAGACACGGCCAATTGTGTCTGTAGGGGCACCCGACCAAGCCGGAGGCAACACGGGGATTCGAACCGGCAATCCCCATGTTGGTAGGCAATGGAATAGACCGCTTTGCTACTCGGATGCCCCCAAAGAGAAAACATTATTACTTAACATTTAACATGAATAGCACATTGCACTGCATTTTGATTTTTGAAATTTGCTTTACATATGGTCAGGTGGATTAAAAACAATGCGTTGATTGTTTCACTGCACATGGTCAAATGTGAGAGCCAGGGGACATAAAACATTTGCAACTTAATGGTGAAAACAGTCTCACTGAGTCCCCTGCTCCATCCAGCAAGTCCTTGATTTTCTCCTCACAACAGGGTTGACTGGATAGTGGGAGGAGGGATGGGAGGAAGGGAGGTATAGAGGAAGGAAAGAAGGGGAAGGAGAGGAGGGGATGAATAAAATTGGAGGGGGAGAAGTTAGAGGAGGAGGCCAGTATAAAGGGAGAGGGGAGAGTTAGTGTGGGAGTAAAGAAAAGAAAGAGGGAAAGAGGAAAGGAAAGAAGGAGAACAGGAAGAATAGACGGAGACTGGGAGGGAGGGGGGAGGGAGGCAGGGATAGAGGGATTGCCAGAGGGAGGGATGGAGACCGTGACTGTGGTTGCAGTGGTTACTTCACACGCTGTCTGGCTCTCGCATGCACACAGCCCGGGTCATAGGGGCCGCACACGAGCCACACACACACACACACACACACACACACACCTATAAACGCACACACAAGCAACATGTCAGGCTACCCTGATTCAAGATAATTGACACAAAATGAAAAACAGAGAGACAGGGCGAGAGAGCAAGAAGAAAGGAGAGAGGGGGGGGGGGGAGCGGAAGTGGCAGAAAGTGGAAAGAGTAAAAGATTTAGAAGTCAATAGAGGTCAGGAGTATCTCTGCAGTCCCTCGCTCGGCTGATAAATGTGAAAGGACTTGTTTCAAGTAGGTCTGAAGCGGCGGTGCCTGAGACTGTGCTCAGTAAATCTGCCCCCTCTGTCTGTTCCCATCCAGCGCTAATTTGAAAAGTGGTTTAATTTTATGTGCCTTGATCTTTCCCTAAATAAGCAATAAAAAAGATAAATACATTCATGTTGGCAATACATCTGTGGCTAACCGTAGTATCCATATCACCTTTGTTTTTCATATCTCTCTCTCTCTCTCTCTCTCTGTCTCTCTGTCTCTCTCCCTCGTGTGTGTGTAATTTGATTGAGCCACAGTAATGATGCCTGAGATTTTGTTCTTTTCTAGCTTACCAGTTTAATGTTGACATGATGAGAATGGAGGATTTTTATACTGTGATGTAAATAAAAGTTATTTTAAAAGTCAAATTCTCTCTCTCTCTCTCTCTCTCTCTCTCTCTCTCTCTCTCTCTCTCTCTCTCTCTCTCTCTCTCTCTCCCTCTCCCCCCCTCCATATCTCTGTTTATCCTTCTTGCTCCCTCTATTTGTCTCTTTCTCGTCCTCTCTATCTTTCTCTTTCCTTTCATGTGGGGTGGAAAGTATCATTTCATTCTTGGCTGGGCTTTTGCTTTTATTGTTGTTCGTAGTCTTTTTTAATCACTCGTCATAAATTCATGTCTTTTTTTTTTTGTTATACAAGGCAGCCACACCAGTCTGGAGGGACCAGAGCGAAACCCGAGTGTGAAAAGATTCTCCTGACTTTGAAATCTGAATCATTGTTCCAAGATGTGCGCCGTGTTCTTTGAACTAGGAGCTTCTGGTGTGGGAAGATCCCGGCGCGAATTCACATTTGATGCGGCCTCACCCAGTATCGTCCATGCAGTGTCTTTGTCTGCGTCTAAGTTTTGTCTTGGTTTGATGGCTGGGAGAGCTGGCCCTGGATCGGCTGAGAGAGTGGACATGCTAAGCTAACTGCTAGCCCATGCAGACCGGCAGTTCCGATAACACCGAGGGCGGTTTGGCGGCGGCCTCACCTGGTGTTGACTGTTGTGTTTTTGGTGTCGTCGTGTGGAGTGCGGGGAGGTGTGGCAAGGGTGTCTGGCTGGGAGAGCTGGCACTGGCTCGGCTGGGAGATCTTGGTCTGCTTCGTCCAGTGGGCCCGGGGACCACAGCCCCTGCCTGGAGCTGCGCCCGAGGAGGAAACGCCGAGGGCGGTCTGACAGGACGCGGAAGCGGGGTGGGCTAAGCTAACTGCTAGCCCATGCAGACCGGCGGTTCCGACAGCCATCCTGGCTGGCTGTTCGTTCACTTGGACAGTGATCCCCCCCTTTAGTTTGTATATATGTGTTAGTTTGGCTATGTGTGTTTTTGTAATTTTTGGATGTGTTTTTGTGTTTGTGTTGTACTGCTGTGGGCTGGGGGAAACCGCATTTCGTTTCATTTCATGTACGCAAGTGCATGAAATGAAATGACAGCGTGTTCCTGATTCCTGAGAGAGAGAGAGAGCGAGAGAGAGAGAGATAGTTGCTGGAGAATTCTGTAAACCAGATCTATGACGCTGATCTGTGTAAAATAATAACAAGGAAAGGATGAAACTGGCTGTCAGCTTTACTGTAAATTCTGATGTGATTTGTCGCCAAGACTTTGTCTACTTTGTTTTCTGTGCACGTAGAAAAATTGTATTAGCACAGAGCAGAAAAATGGGACGTCCTTTTCAGTGAGATGAAGTTTTCACACACATACACACACATACTGTCACTAACACTCTCCAACACACTCACATAAACAGACACGCGCCGGCACAAAGACACACACACACACACACACACACACACACACACACAGTCCTTAAAAGCAGACTGGCGTGTGAGAGAATGAGAGAGTGCTCCCAGATTTACCCATCATTCCTCCCTGTAATCCCCCAGACCTTCTTCTGAGGGCTGAATTCGCACGCACATGCTCCCCGGGGGGTCGCACAAACACACACATGCACACACACACACGCACACACAAACCCAGACATAAATATGCGACAACACAAAAAACAGCTTTTTAAAAGTCCAAAAAAAAGGACTTTTAAGTATCTGATTATTTTCATTATCTTTCCAGAGTTCTGCTCTTTGATAATCAGAGGAGTCAGGATTAAACCAGGGGAGTGGGGTTCAAACACGCAAGTACACACACACACACACACACACACATGCAGTATGCCTCAGCGAGTTCCTCCATTATTGAAATTGCTTCAGCTTGAAAAAAAACAAAAAACAAAACATTGAATCCACACCTAACACCTACTGCGTTGTTGACAGTGTTTTATTGTCTAGTGCTTTGCTTTGTAACTGCCTTACACAAGGACCCACGAAGAGTCTAAACTGTGGGTGTGTACTAGAGACAAGGTGTCCTTGTACTAGAGACAAGGTGTCCTTCATGTCATTCCCACCACTATGCCACAGGTACTTCAGAAGTGTACCTGGGGGCGTCCGGGTGGCGTGGCGGTCTATTCCGTTGCCTAACACGGGAATCGCTGGATCAAATCCCGTCCATCACTGCGTTGAGCAAGACGGTGTTCATGGTGGTGAGTGGTCCTTAGGGATTAGAAACCTTGGCTCATGGGCATTTCAGCAGCACTGAGCACTAGAAGATATGGAATTGAACCAGGAACCCTTGGGCTAGTTGTGGAAGGACTACAGATGGGCATGTATGGAAAGCTGCCTGTCTGTTGATATACAGTTGTGTGTGTGTGTGTGTGTGTGTGTGGGGTGGAGTTAATAAAATGTATTGCCTGTTCATATTAAGGCGGTTTTGTCTTGGTGGTCACACACAAACAAGGGAGGCATCACAAAGAATAATTCTAAGAAGAAATCAAACTCGTGAATATGTTCAATTACATTCTAAGATTATATTCTAACTGTCCAGGGGACCTGCCATGCAGACCAGCAGTTCCCTTGGACAGTGTTTTTTTTTAAATTAAGTTTGTATGTGTTAGTTTAGATATACGTATGTTAGGTAGTATGTGCGTTCTTGAAGTTCTTGCAGCTTCTGGATATGTGTTTTTGCCTTTGTGTTGCACTGCTGTGGGCTTGGGGAAATGATATTTCGTTTCATTTCATGTACTTCTGCACGTGACCAATAAAGTTCCTGAAACCGGTAGTCGGTGCATATGTGTGTGTGCGCGCATGTGTGTGTGTGTGTGCGCATGTGTGTCCATTTAGGATTTAATCTGCCTGTCAACCAGACCAGCTGCTGAAATCATATTTGGAAAAACATGATAAACTTAATGTTTTTCCATCCATCTCTCACACTTATTTGGTTTCTGTCTCTCTTTCTACCTAACTGTCTTTCTTTCCATCCTTCTCTCTCACCCTAACCGTGCTGTATCGCTCTACCTCACTCTCCCATGCTCGTCCCCTCTTTTTCTTTCCTTCACTTAACTTTTCCATACCTTCTCTCTCGTAGGTGAATGTTCTCGTTTAATATTCTTTATACAACCTGACACATTGAGAGGATCATCAAAAAATGAACATGAGCAAATATGTGAGTTTTGCATGATGGATCATGACAGATATGGATACGATGTTGGCTTAGTGGCTTTACTATTAAACAGCTGACAGTACTGTGGTGTAGAGATGGTTTTTTTGCAATTTCATGTGTGCGCGTGTGTGTGCACACATAGGTTTGAGCGTGCCTTTGGGTGTGTGTGTGTGTGTGTGTGTGTGTGTGTGTGTGTCTGCATGCACGTTTTCCAGTTCTCTGTCCAAACTAAAATGTCATGTCTGTCTATGGTATGCCATTTTCCGGCAGCGTGTGATTTTGTATGTGTGTCTGCGTGTTTTTCATGTTTCATGCATGGGCGTGTGTGTTTTTACAATGTGTGTGTTGAGCACATCTTGTTTACTTGCTTGTATTCTCCCGCCTGTGTCCGTGTGTCCGCTTGCATATCAAAGATGCAGAGAGACTTCTGCAAACCCCCACAGGCCAAACAGTCAATGGCTGTAAAGATGTAATTTGTTCTCTTATTAGAGTCTGGGGGCATTTACAGCACTGGAGAGAATGATATTTTTTAGGAGCAGATGGAAGACCGTCAGTCTGTGTTATCTCAAACAAGGTAATCCAGCAGATTCAATCCCGAGGCACGTTTCCCATTTAGATAGGGTCTTGGAAACTTGAGATTCTAGACATGCCTGACTTACTTTACTGGACTCTGAATTCGCTAAATGCGAGGAAACAGTCTTTATTTGACTACATGTGTGCATTTATTTTTGTATATTAGTCCGTTATCTGTTTACCTATCCTTATTAAAAAAAAAAGAAGGAAAAAAAGGGCGGCACGGTGTCCCAGTGGTTAGCACTGTTGCCTCCCGGCAAGAAGGTCCTGGGTTTGAACCCCAGGCCATCCCAGGTCCTTTCTGTGTGGAGTTTGCATGTTCTCCCCGTGTCTGTGTGGGTTTCCTCCGGGTGCTCCGGTTTCCTCCCACCATCAAAAAGACATGCATGTTAGGGTTAATACGCCTGTCTGTGCCCCTGAGCAAGGCAATGGAAAGAAGAACTGGAGTTGGTCCCCGGGCGCTGCAGCTGCCCACTGCTCCTATACAATAGGATGGGTTACATGCAGAGAACACATTTCATTGTAACCTGCACAATGACAAAATAAAGAGGCTTTCTTTCTCTCTTCTATCTATCAATCTCTTCATCACCTAATTTAATTCAAAGTTTGAGATTCATCTTTTACATTTCTGTGAAATTGTTCTATAAAATGTTCTTTAAAAATTATATTTTTTTTAATAATTTTGTTTTTCATAAAATTAGCTCCGTTCTCCCTTACCAAGAGCCTCTACAACACTGGATCAGCTCTTTTCTGTGACAGTAAATAACGTTGAGAGGAACTATCAGCTTGTCACACTAAGTTTCCGTGAGTCTACATTTCGCTTTTTCTCCCACACTTTCACTGTGGTGGCAACACTTCCTTTGTGTGTGTGTGTGTGTGTGTGTGTGTGTGCGCGTGTGTGTGTGTGTGCGCGTGTGTGTGTTTGATAACTGAGCGCATGGTAGAATCCCATCCCAGGGCTTTGACCAAGGTGGAAGAGGACTGCAGACAACAACTGGTTTTAAAGGTAATAACAATAATAAGAAGAATAGTAATCATAATGATGGTAACAATAAGAGTAATAATAATGATAATAATAGTTAAATGTAACCATAATATAATATTTAATTAAAGTATAATATAACAGTTATAATAATAACAATATATGGCGGAAAGTTAAAATCAAGATAAAAAAAGCTTTTTTGTACTTGTGGGTCAAAATGAGACTGGGCATATTGACTTGTTCACGCCATTTTGTCTTCCTCTGATGGGCCTGCTTCATCCAATACAACACAGTTTTCCATTGCATCTGCTGTTTTCCACACAGCCACTTCGGCTCCGGCAGCCACTGCCTCTGTTCGTTGCTAGCTCAGTATCCCTTCTTGCCTTTTCTAGCTACGCTTCTAGGTCTTTAGCTGCTTTCTCTTTCTGGTATTCAGCTTCTTTGTCGGCTTTTTCTTTCCGTAACTTAGCCTCCTTAGCAGCTCTCTCTATTTTAGCTTTAGCTTCTTGTCTGCAAATGCAAGGGATACTTTAGCCGCCTCCGCTTTAGCGCGAGCATGTGTTAATGAGCTAACTGTCGACGCAGATGACTTAGAACTTCTTCCACTCGCCAGTGAAATCTTGTCGCTTTGTTTTGCATCTATCTTACCACGATGTACAACACCAGCTTTTCAGTGTCTTCACTACAGCATAGAAGCTGCAGCTATCCAACTAGCTAAACGCTTTCTTGCAAAAATGATGACTTGAGTCGTAGTAAGCTTTACTCACTGTTTACTGTGGGCTCTTTACACCATCTTACACAGACAGAGTGAAAACTGAAACGAAAACAATAGAAACAATCACCATTTTGTTAGTAGCATGCGTTTTTTCAAATGTAAATACATGTAAATAAAACCCTTTTAATTACAAACAAATGCTTTTTCATGTAAATAACTTGTTTAACATTAACTTATAAGCGTAACATTGAAATTATTTACTCACGACATTGCCTCTGTGGCGTTTACAGTGTGGGTTATCTGGTATTTCCCTGGTTTGTATCTAAACGGACGCACATGTTAAACAAATTCAGCCAGCTTCCTCAACATGGCTGAGAGGACGTGATGACTAACACATCAAAATAAAGGTCTTGTCAAAATAAAAGGCCACCCATCATTATGCCGTAAAGGCAACACACATATATTAACTTTGTCTTTTATCACTTCATAACACATCCACTAGTTAAACACAACAGTTGACGAAACAATGAAAAACTGGATGAAAGGGATGGATTGAATGTAACCACAGTTCTGTGCTAGATCACATTTATCGAAGGTCAAGCTGGTTTCCTCAAACAGATGCCTGAGTCTGGCTGGACCCAACAATCAGCATCTCAGCTTTGTCGTCATTTAAGAGGAGGAATTAACTGGCATCCATGTTTTGATGTCATATGTGCAAGCCTTCAGGTTTTGAAGTTGGGAACACTAAAATGGTTGATGCGTAGGTATCATTGCATATCAGCAGTATAACTGTGGAAGTTAAGGACATATTTACACATAATATCACTTGGAGGTAACATATGTAGGGAAAATTATAGTGGACTGAGAACTGATCCTTGGAGTACACCAAATTATATATTTCAGTACTCTGAGGTTGTATTGCTATGGATTATATGTTATGTCTGCTTGTAAAATAGTGCTTGACCTCTGGAGGTTCTGTACGTTGAATGTCGATGTAGTTCACTTTACATTCTTTTTTGGGTATGGGTGTCATGAAACCATGGAGAGGATCTCTTAAGTGTAGGATTAATAATTAAAGGGGCGACTAAGTAATGTGCAATAAGCATGGCATCACTTAAATCATCAGGGGGATCGTCACGAAAACCAGCATAGTCAACAGATGAGGCAATGACATCAGGGAGCTGGTTATAAAGCATTGCCATGGCAACTATAGGATATACTGTATATAATTAATGTTAAAGAGATACTTGCATCAAAATCCGACTTTTCCTGTTGTTAATCGATGTAAGGAGTGTGGATGTGATCGATGAGACAAATGGTAGCCCTAAAATCACATTTATGGCCAGACGAGAGATAGTAACGGATTTCCAGTTGGCGAAAATGTGGTAACTTGCCGCGTCACGAATTACCATTAGCATAGAGGGCGTGTCCGTAGGGGGAAGCTATAGAAGCAGAGACGCACCCTTTTGGCTCGAAAGAACACGGCTGTATTGGCTGAGCAACGTATTCGTGAGGCGAGTAGTCAACTTCCACTGAGAAAGAGGAATCATCTCCCACTTTCACATCCTCAACCTCAAAGCTGCTGTCGGTGGTCTCGTCGCTCGCCTTTTTTTTTTTGAAGTGACGACAGAGCAGAAAGGGGGCTGTCACCAGTGAATTTCTCGTTTTTCTACGGCAAGTGGCAAGCGGTTTAGCCCCAGTGTTTAGCCCACCCAGCCACACCCACACGACCACCCTGAATTTCAGTAGCCAATAGCTATGAAACCATAAAACCACACCTACCTTTCAGTTGTAATTCAAACCACCCATGTTAAAAACATGAAAGTATCTCTTTAAAGATTAGATAAAATCTAGATGTCATGCGTCTTCTTGCTAACAAGTCAGGGCATTATTCACTATTTTGACTTTTCGTTGTGATGTCCCCTGTGATGGCCTGGCGGCCTGTCCAGGGTGTCTCCCTGCCTGCTGCCCAGTGATTGCTGGAAATAGGCTCCAGCATCCCCACGACCCTGAGAGCAGGATAAGCGGTTCTGATAATGGATGGATGAATGGTTCTGATGTCCAGGGATAAATAGATTTCTAGAAGAGCATTCAAACCATTGTAACACTTTAGCGGCGTTTAACAGAGAGGATCCCAGGATATGCAATGCTGAAGAGATTTTGATGCTTCGAGACCACCAGCCTGTTAGGCACTGCATAAAACAGACACAAGCCCACATGCACACTCACAGACATACTGGCAGACAGGCAAACATGAAGGCACACACACACACACACACACACACACACATGCAGAGGCATGTATACATACAGACACACAAACACTCCCACCCAAACCATTATGTCTTATATTAGTCAAACAGTGTAACCTTCTCTTTCCCCTTTTCTGCTTGTCTCATGGTAAAAGCCGCTGAGGTTTGTTAGCAGACCACTACAGTGAGTACAATTCCCAAAAACATTACACAGAGCATCCATTGTACACATACAATACCATACAATACAATAGTACATCCATCCATCCAACCACCCATACATCCAAAATCTGAACCGCTTATCCTGCTCTCAGGGTTGTGGGGATGCTGGAGCCTATTCTAGCAGTCATTGGGCAGCAGGAGGGGAGACACCATGGACAGGCCGCCAGGCCATCACAGGGCCGACACACATATACACACACACACACACACACACACACACACACACACACACACACACACACACACACACACTCATACTCATACCTAGGGACAATTTAGTATGGCCGATTCACCTGACCTACATGTCTTTGGACTGTAGGAGGAAACGGGCCCCTGGAGGAAACCCACACAGACACAGGGAGAACATGCAAACTCTACACAGACGATGACCCGGGACAACCCACCAAGGTTGGACTACCCCGGGGCTCGAACCCAGGACCTTATTGCTGAGAGGCGACCGTGCTAACCACGGCACCACCATGCCGCCAAGAGTTGGAAAAACACTGTGCATTGGCCAGGAATCAAAGCACGGTCTCCCGCATGGCAAGCGAGAATTCTACCACTGAACCACCGATGCCTTCAATACCATACAGTACAATACCATCGCTATTGTATTCTATTCCATTTGTTCATGTGCATCCACTTCAGGTCACCTATATGATGTTTCTTTCATGTGGTACTTCTTAGGATTGCTTCCACGACATTGCTTGGAAATCTGTCACTGTCAGCCACACACAAATATAATCTCACTTACTTATACTTTAAGGGACAGATGGAAACACACACATTTAAGACATGCCTGAACACATAAATGTACAGGCACCAACAAATAAATGTATAGACACATTTTACACCCATCCACAAACATACACATACATCACATACATATGTTATTGTTTCCTCCAGGCTTCCTGACCTTCAGTTGTGGTTATGACCTATGGAAAGGAAGAAGTGACTTTCCTAAAAGGTCTTCGGTTGGCAGCTATTTATACCAAAATTATTACACACACACACACACACACACACACACACACACACACACACACATGCGTCCAAACCACCCTGGCTCCTCACACGACAGTCATCCAACAAAAAGGAAGATCCATCACATGCAATTTTAGTTTTAGATACAGTCATACAAACCACAGGTATCCACATGCAAACACGCACACACGCACACACACACGCACACGCACACACACATACATACCTATATAAGGCCTCGAGGCCCTGAAAACTGCCAGACAAAGGCTCACAGCTCTGGCTTCCAAGCTGAGGAGATACACTGGGGAAGTAGAAGCCAAAACAGTAAATGGCCTGTTCCTCAAAGAACCACCCAATGTATATTCTCAGCTGCAGCGTAACAAGGGAAACACATCAGACCCACCCAGAGCGGAGACTGAGCAATACTGGAAGGATATATGGGAAAAGGAGGCATCACACAACACCAATGCCCAGTGGCTCCCCAGAACAAGAACCAGTTATCATCACAGTGGCCAACATCCAATGACGAGTCTCAGACATGAAGAGCTGGACTGCACCAGGCCCTGATGTGATTCACGCCTACTGGTTGAAGAAGCTAATAGCAGTCCTTGAACGCCTGACGACACAGATGAACCAGCTGTTAACATCAGCATCTCACCCTGACTGGCTAACACAGGGGAGAACAATACTGATCATGAAGGATCCCCACAAGGGTACAACACCTTCAAACTACCGGCCAATAACCTGCCTCTCTCTACACAACATGGAAGATCCTGTAAGGGCATCATAGCAGCTAAGCTGAATGGGCACATGAGTCAATACATGAGCGAAACTCAGAAAGGATTTGCGAACAACACCAGAGGGTCAAAGCATCAGTTACTGGTTGATAGAACAGACACACAAGACACTTAATGTTTTTGTTTTGGGTTTTTTGGCCAGCGCATCAAAAGATGGCACATGTTGGAAAACCATCTTAATTATAAATCAACATTGAAAAGACCGACTGACTAAACAGGGGGATCGAGCTGGGAAGGATGTGCAGCAGGTTAGGGTGATCAAGGATAGAGACGGAAATGTGCTGACAAGCGAGGAGAGTGTGCTGAGAAGGTAGTAGGTGTCTTTAAAGTGTGCATTGATACCATTGTTTCCCAACTCAAACATCGATTCAGAGCCATGATATCGATTGTTTTTGGGGTCGCTATTACAGAACTGTATGTTGGTTAGCATTACATGGTAGGTGTGATGGGTTTTATTCCAAATTGAGTAATCAGTAGAAGACATTGACCAATAATTTAGCTATCTTACCGAGCTTACAATATACATTACATATTGATCATTTTGCTGTAAGTCACATAATTGATGTGTGCGTGCATGTGTGTGTGTGTGTGTGTGTGTGTTTGTGTGTGTGTATGCGCATGCGCTAGTAATGTCTTTATGCATGCTCAATAATCCAGGTAAGAAAATCAAGGAAAGTTGAATCAGTTCATCTGAACACAACGTTTATTGAGAGAAATGTTTCGTCACTCATCTAACAGACCTCTTCAGTCTGAAAGAGCTGACAAGGTCCCCACCAACACAGCAGCCAGGGGAAGGGGAGAAATCCCACATTAAACAGGCCCTGGTTAAGTGTGGTTATCCTAACTGGGCATTTGTCAAAGCCAGGAAGATGCCAAAATAGTGCACTAGCAAAACAAAGAGAGGAGAAGGACAACAGCTGCCTAAGTGTATACCAGTGGTGATTCCATATGTGGTGGGAATATCAGAAAAGTTGAGACGCATATTTTCCAAACACCGCGTCTCAGTTGCTTTCAAACCCCAAAACACGCTGCGCCAGAAATTGGTCCACCCACGGATCAGGTCGTCCGACACAAACAGAGCAATATAGTGTACGCTGTTAAGTGCTAGGAGGATTGCCGTAACTTGTACATCGGGAAAACCAAACAGATGCTCTCCAAGAGGATGGCCCAACACAGAAGAGCTAACATGTCAGGCCAGGACTCCGCAGTCAGCACCCATCTACAGGCCAGTGGCTACTCTTTCAAGGATGAGGATGTGCACATCCTTGACAGGGAGGAACACTGGTTTGAACGGGGAGTCAAAGAGGCCATCTATGTGAAGAGGGAATGACCATCCCTATACCGTACAAGTGTAAGTGTACAAGTGGACGTATCAGACATGTCAGCTAATGATGTGTTTCTAACCACTGGACAGCACAGTGGCCCAGAGGTTAGCACTGTTGCCTCACAGCAAGAAGGTTCTAGGTTTGAACCCCGGGCTGTCTCAGGTTCTTTCTGTGTAGAGTTTGCATGTTGTCCCCATGTCTGTGTGGGTTTCCTCCAGGTATTTTGGTTTCCTCCCACCATCAAAAAGACATGCATGTTAGGGTTAATACTCCTGCCTATGCCCCTGAACAAGGTAATGGAAAGAAGAACTGGAGTTGGTCCCCGGATGCTGCAGCTACCCACTGGTCCTATACAATAGGTTGGGTTAAATGCCATCCATCCATCCATTATCCTGCTCTCAGGGTCACGGGGATGCTGGAGCCTATTCCAGCAGTCATTGGGTGGCAGGTGGGGAGACACCCTGGACAGGCCATCACAGGGCCTACACACACACACACACACACACACACACACACACACACACACACACACACACACACACACACACACACACACACACACACACATTCATTCCTAGGGACAATTTAGTACGGCCAATTCACCTGACTTACATGTCATTGGACTATGGGAGGAAACCGGAGCCATCAGAGGAAACCCACACAGACATGAGGGGAACATTCAAACGCCACACAGAGGACAACCTGGGATGACCCACCAAGGCTGGACTACCCCGGGGCTTGAACCCAGGACTTTTTTGCTGTGAGGCGACCGCGCTAACCACTGTGCCACCATGCCACCTGGGTTAAATACAGAGAACACATTTTGTTGTAACCTGTACAATGATAGAAATAAAGTGTCTTTCTTTCTTTTCTTTTCTTTCTAATGTTAGATAAACCTTGGTCCTGCTCGCCAGCTCTGGCAAGTTATCTACCTTGTAAAGATAAAACACTCAGATGTACCATTGGGAAGAAACGCTTTGAACACCATAGAAAGTCTCTGGCAAAAGAGAAAGAAAAATAAACTTGCCAATGACGATTTTACATTCAGCCCTTAGTCCAGTGTCCATGATTGTTCGCCAACAACTACCTCCTCCGCTACCTCTTTGTTTGTGTTAACAAACGTTCGCAGTTAACTCAAAGCAACAAAAAAAAGTTTGAAAATGTTCACAAACGTTAGCCTTTGTTTGCTAATATGAGTGCACCTCAGATTTTGCTAGTGTCAAATAAAACACCATAATACCATTTACACAAACATGGCATAATGTTGCCATGTGTATTTCATGTCTGAATGACTGATTAGCTTAATCGAAACTTAACTAGGGCTGTCAGGAACTTTTACTGTGCCAGTAGGCTACGGCTATAATTAACAGTACTGTGTAGCAGACTCTATAGACATGATTCAATATAATGGGTTCTGGTCGCTTTAAGAAAAAGTGTTTCCGGGTTGACAGGGTGATTCGGCTCTTAAGCACGACGTCACGACGCGACATCCGTGTGGGCGGAGTTATACTTCCGGTGCCTTGGGGAATCTCACTGCATTATTTTCCACTCAAAACAATATGTCTGAACCCGTAAATATATTTACATTAACGTCTTTTTTTAAAGACGAACCTCTCAGGGTGAAAAAGGGTCTCAATGCTTTCAATTCAGATAGAGTTGTGAACGTAAATGTTTCAGGGGTCATTATAAAAGGCAAGGTACAGGCTTCCATGAAACAGAAAGTTTATCAGGTTGAGGTGAGTGAGCTAACAGGGTTAGCTAGCGTTAGCTTGGTAATGTTGGGTATTCTGGCTTCTGATGTTATATCCCACGTTTACTGGCGATTCATAAGCCTTGGATAAAGACTGCCAGTGCTTTATTTTGTCGGTAGATAATTGTTTTCCGACGTTTGACTTGTTAAAATAACTGACGTTCTTGGATCCAAGGCTAGCTTTTCATGTGTCTAGCTCCAGAATGGCTATGATCGTACATACTGTAACGCTGTAAAGGTTTAATGAATTTAAAATACGTATTAGGAATTAATGAAATATAGACTTACATGTAAGATCACAGCCATTTTAGGGCTACCATGTGTGCTACGATCTGTTTCTTATTAACGTTATAGGCCACGTTGGATACAGGTCAGCTGGGCACCAGGAAATCTCTGGGCACCTTGATGTAAAATGTTCTATTTTGTCCAAAATGTTTGGAAACATGTAATATTAGAAGAATGGTCTTAACCACATGAACCCCAGCATTCATTTAGTCATCCTAGCTCTCGGGATTCATGGGGTCACTCAAACCTCTCCACCACGTTAAGGTGATGGTTCGAGGAGAGCATAACATAATAACATAAAACACAAGACACTTAGTTAGAGCCCTGAAGGACTCTGTCCAACCATATGGGTTGGATAAGTGGTTAAGTAATGTAAAGTATACATGATGTGAACATGCACGGTACATCATTATCATTTATATATGCAAATTTGCATATTTAAATGTTGTATTCATCATATGGTGATCCTCTTCTTTACGTTGACAGTAGTTTTTGCACTATGCATTTTGTTACCAATGTTGATGTTTTGCACTTTATACTTTTTACAGTGACATTAGTTTTTGCACTATGCATTTTGTTACAAATGTGTTTTGATTAAAAAAATCAAGCAGTGTTCTTAATTCAGTATTACTTTATTAAAAGTATAAATACATGAATCTGATTCTGCTTACATTTATTCAAGTCATTTCATGCTATTTCCCGAAGAATTGGTGTTTGTAGGTTGGTAAGACACACGCACACTTTCAGTATTTTGTTTATGTTTTTAGTGAACTGATATGGGATATTGTCCAAAATGTTGAACAATTTCAACCTCTGAATGGAGCGCTCCACATGGATCCTAGCACTGGATATGAGTTTGTTTTTCTTAACTTCTTCTTGTGTGAACTGTCCATTAACAAGGAAAGACGGGATGTTGAGTGAAACCCCTTCTGGCAAGATGTCCCGGATTGTGAAGCCTTTATCTGCCATCACCATGTCTCCTGGGCGTAGATGATTGAGAACTCCAGAATCCAATGTAATAGCCTTGTCTGAGGCACTTCCACCATAATAGTCACTGACAAATGTTATCACTCCATTAGGAGCCACACCTATTAAGGCTTTGTGTGTTGTGTGGTCCGTTTTTTGTACTGGCTCCATAAATGATTCTGTTTGTCAAGCCTCTCTGTCCTGGAGACTGCTAACTCTGTGCAATCGAGCACAATCCTACAGTTAGGAAACGGACGGAAACACTCTGGCAACGATGCCTGGTTCTTCTCTATGGAGGGGATGTTGTTCTCAAGCATACCAACATATAAAATGTCATACAGGGCACTGACAATGGTGATAAAAATGTTGGTAACTGTGGCTGTACTGCAATTAAACCTGGTTGCAAGGTCTTCATGACCAGAATTAAGTTTGAGCTTCATCAAAGTCAGTAGCAACTGATCGACTTGTGGCATAGACTGGACTGTCCAATTCGAATGATATTGTAGCTCAAACTTAGATAAGAGTGCTTCCAAAACCAGGACGGTAGCAACATCTGGTAAGCCAGTGAAATATTTTACTTTGACACGATTGGAAGATATTTGGCTGAAGGAAAAGGTCTGTTTTTGTTTCTCCAATTCTCTTTTCAATTTTTCATTCTCTCTTCTCAACATGTCAACCTCTATCTCTAGCAGCGCAACACTGTTAAAAGGGTTGTCTGAAGTACCAGGGGTGTCTGCGGTTGGGTTGTCTGAAGTACTAGGGGTGTCTGCGGTTGGGTTGTCTGAAGTACCAGGGGTGTCTGCGGTTGGGTTGTCTGAAGTATTAGGGGTGTCTGCGGTTGGGTTGTCTGAAGTACTAGGGGTGTCTGCGGTTGGGTTGTCTGAAGTACTAGGGGTGTCTGCGGTTGGGTTGTCTGAAGTACTAGGGGTCTCTGCGGTTGGCTTGTCTGAAGTACTAGGGGTGTCTGCGGTTGGCTTGTCTGAAGTACTAGGGGGCTCTGCGGTTGCAATGTCAGAATTTTGTAATTCAAGTTCATTTGTCCCTTCTTCACCACTGGGAGGGAGTGGTACTGTTTTTCTCTTCTTGTGTGGAAGGCTGAGGTGGCCTGGGAAAGTCTTCCCCTCGTTCCAAGCAAAACGTGATGGGCCAGCAGCTTTGCCATTTGGAAAATGCCAACTGCACACCCTTGAGCAGGGGCTTGGTGTAAAGCCATCACGCCTGTAAAAAAAAAAAGAATGAGAGATTTAGAAATGATTGGCAATGAAAACTTGAAGCTGCATTGTAACTTATCGTCTGCCCTGGATTTGAACAATTAAAGTGGCATTCTTTAACTTTTTTCGATAAAAAATAAAGTTGATTTTGGTCAAGATTTACCACTATCTTTCACTGAAGGAGGTAACACTGTACTAATTCAGCCTATTTCCCATTCATGAAATCTTCAGCATCTGCTACAATGCCCATTTTTGTGTCTGTGTCTGGTTAGACACAGTCACAAACATGGGCATTGTAACAGATGGTGAAGGATTTGTGAATGGGAAATAGGCTAAATCAGTCCTCTGTTACCTCCTTCAGTGAAAGATAGTGGTAAATTGTGACCAAAATCAACTTTATTTGTTATCAAAAAAAGTTAAAGAATGCCACTTTAACCATCAATTATTTAAAACACAATTTCTATTGTGTTAACATACTCTACTGTAAAGATTGTATAATGATATTATACAAACAGTCTACCATACAGATTGGGCAAGTTATATTGTATTCACATACTATACAATACAGATTTTTTTTGGGGGGGGGCAAATATTATAGCCTTTTCATAGCCTTTTCATAAAGGAAAGGTTACATAGTAAGGCTTTAGAATTAGATGTCAGTCTCCCTACAGAAACATTATTTTTTGTAGATATGAAGTTTCATTGTTTGATTTATATGGGAAAAGTCAGAAGTGAAACTACTGTAACAAAACAGGCAGAAACAGCACATTCACCTGGACTATCTAACGTTATGTACCCCTGCTTATTCATGCATTTACTCCAAGTCTCTTTAATGATAATCCCCTTGAGATGCATCATCTCGTTTTAGATAATCATGGGCTAACAATGCATAGAATAATGCAGTTTTCCGAGTGTGTAGCTGACATAATGCTTGCTTACAGTAACTGTATGTCTTCACAGACAGGGTTGTAGTAGTAACAACATAAGTGGCTAACCGATGCTTGTTTACCCTCCGCTACACTCTGATTAAAGCCTTATTGAGCAGAAAAACATATGGAAAAGCACATATATTGATCCTCGCTTGTTGAATTAGCTAAAAATCTAAATACCTGTCTAGTATGTAACGTGGATTTCGGTAACAAGAGGGTAGCTACCGGTAATAGCTAGTCTGCAGTGCAGGGTAGCTAGTCTGCACTTAGCACAAAAGTCGGCGCCAAACTTCGATTTTCAATGCATTTCTTCAATAGCAACTTACCGTATTAACTGCAGCCACCTCTTCTTATCTTTGTCTTTCGGAGGAAAGCGATAGAAAGACAGTTTGGTCTCAGTTTTACTCTCTGATCGATTTAAACAAAGGGGGACACAGCAGTGAGGCATATTGTCAACAAGTCGATGGAGCCGGAAGCAAATTCGCGCGCGCGCGCCTACGCAACAGGGACGTGCCTACGTCATAGCTTAAGACGCGAATTGGTTGGAGCAGCGCCATGTTGCTCGGGCTGTTGGTTTGTGAATAATAAAAGACACGCATTTGTGTAGTCAATGAGAGAAATTGTCCGTCTATTTTCCTGCAGTTTCTACATTGGTGACCCCGACGTTTGTCTGCTGGACGTTTCCAGAGACAACTCTTTCTGAACATGACTGATTATGCAGTTTCTCTCAAACTGCCGGAGTTCTGGGAGTCGTCAGCCCGGGCTTGGTTTGCCCAGACAGAAGCGCAGTTCGCATTGCGGGAAATCACAGCGGATGCCACAAAATACTGTTATTTGGTGTCGGCTCTTGGCAGTTCAACAGCAACCAGAGTAGTGAGCCTCCTCAAAACTCCTCCGCAGCAGGATAAATACGAGACACTCAAGGCTCACCTGTTGAAAACTTAAGAACTTTCTGGCGCTGAGCGGGCCAGCCGGCTTTTTTCTCTACAGGGCCTCGGTGACAGTAAGCCATCTGAACTTATGAACAGGATGCTGGATCTCCTGGGAGAGCATAAGCCCATCTTCCTCTTCATCCAACGGTTTCTGCGACCGCTGCCTTCTCAGGTACGGGCTGCTTTAGCCAACACCACTATCACTGACTGTCGTGCTCTGGCCGAAGAGGCTGATAAGTTTTTCTTGACTGGTCAACAGAACTACGTGGACGCGTTTTTTCCTGCCCAAACATTTTCATCACTGCCTGGAGACACAACAGTCGCCGCCACAGCAACAGCTTCTCAACGGCGGCAGGACCACGGCCTGTGTTTTTACCACGCAAAGTTTGGACCCAAGGCCAAGCGGTGCCGATCTCCATGCAGTTTCAGCGCGGCGGGAAACGCCGGGGCCGGCGCTCAGTAGTGGCCATGTGCGTTGGCCGAACTGGCAGGCTGCTCT
This sequence comes from Lampris incognitus, assembly GCF_029633865.1. Classification (NCBI taxonomy): domain Eukaryota; kingdom Metazoa; phylum Chordata; class Actinopteri; order Lampriformes; family Lampridae; genus Lampris; species Lampris incognitus. The sequence continues at coordinate 39,629,596 of NC_079217.1, forward strand.
TCATCAAAGACACCATTTCTGGACAGCGGTTCCTGTGCAACACGGGCGCGCAGAGGAGCATCCTGGCCGCATCGAGAGTAGACATCCTGTCCTGCGGATATGCCCCCCCCCCCATGGAAGTCGCTAACGGTAGCCCCATCCGCACTTATGGCACTAGGTACGTGGAGTTGTGTTTCGGCAGACAGTGGTTTGGTTGGGACTTTGTCACGGCAAAAGTGGCCGTCCCCCCCCCTCGGTGCGAATTTCCTATACGGGTGGATGTCAAAAACAGCCGCTTGATCGACGCTGTCACTTTCTGTTCATGTGTGTGTGCTGTCAGCGGAGCGGACTCCATCAGACTGTCTAGCATGCTCTCCACCACAGACGATTTTCTCCGTCTTCTCGCTGAGTTCTCGGTCCTCACACAGCCCATTTGGTTCCTGCGCATGCCGTTCAGCCTCAAGACTACCGCGTAGACATTCCGGCGCCTCATGGATTCGGTGCTACGGGACCTGCCTTTCGTTTTCATCTATCTAGACAACATCCTCATCGCCAGCACCTCCAAAGCAGAACACCTGTCCCACCTCCGGGCTCTTTTCGAGCGGCTGATCGTCAATCCATTTTGCCAGCAGTTTGCTGTCACTGGTTGGCAGCATAACCAAGACCTTTTGACCAGGGTCAAAACTTCTATGTCGGGCTGACTGGTCATACCATGTCTTCTGGTGCTGCTGGGCCTCCGCCATATGTGCCTGGGCCAATTCACTCATCCACTGAAGTATCTCCCTCATCTGAACAACATAGGAAATAACATTAACAGGCCCCTCCTTCCCTTGATCCCCCTCCTTGGTCTCCTTTAAGGATAGCGGGCCCCTCACTTCATGACCATAGAGAAGTTCAAAAGGGGAGGAACCAGTGGAGGCTTGGGGTACCTCCCTGCAGGCAAAGAGGAGGTAGGGAAGCCACTGATCCCAGTCAGACTCAGTCTCAGTTACAAACTTACGGAGCATTTGTTTGAGATTCTGGTTAAAGTGCTTCGTCAGTCCATCTGTTTGTGGATGGTAAGGGGTGGTGCGCACACTCCTTATGACCAGCAGCTGGTAAACCTGTTTCAAGAGTGTAGACATGAAGTTAGTGCCCTGGTCAGTCAAGATTTTACAAGGGAAACCCACTCTTGAAAAGAACTGAACCAAGGAAAAAGCCACGGGTTTTGCTTTGATAAACTTCAATGGGAAAACCTCTGGGTATTTAGTGCTATAGTCTGCGATGACCAACATGTAGCAATTCCCTGCTTTGCTTTTTTCCACAGGTCCAACAATTTCCATTCCAAGGCATTCAGAGGGAGTACTAATGATTGGGAGAGGTTGGAGTGGAGCTCTGGTGGGGCCTTTAATTGATGTCTTTTGTCACTGAGGGCAACTCCTGCAGAACTGGGCAACATCTGAGTGCAAGCCAGGCCAGTGGAATGATGCTTAATGCGAGCAGTGGTCTTGTGTTTCCCTAGGTGCCCCACCCAGGGAATAGAGTGGCCCAAGGTAAGTATTACATCTCGGGCTGCTTGCGGGACCACTAGCTGCTTAACTAGCTATTTGAAAACCAAGGGGCATATCTTTAGCGGCTTCAGCTGGTGGTTGTATAACAGTGCGTTTGAATTTATCTTGCCTTCTCTGGCTATGTGGCTTTCGGGGCTCCCTGGGCTGTGTCTCAAGCTCGACACCATAGAAAGGCAAGGCACTGAGGGCTGGGGAATCTGCATCTGCATGCTGAGCTTTCACTCTGGAGACTGCAACATTACAGCTCTGTCCTAGGTTTAACAAATCAAAAAGTATTGGCAGGTCATGACCCAAAACCACTGGAAAAGGCAAGTTATCTGCAACTCCAGCCTTTAACAGATAGGCCTGCTCTTGGACTTCAATATAAATGTCAGCAGTGGGGTAAGGCTTCTCATCACCATGCACAAAGTAGATGGGGATCGTCTCAAGAGTGCAGATAGCATTAGCTGGTACATATTTTCTGCTGACAAGGGTCCGAGTACTGCCAGTATCAGTCAGGGCACTGAGGGTTTTCCCATGAATCTTGACATTGGCCATTTTCATGGACTGGTTACCCTTAGGTTCAATGTCAACACTTTGGCGTGGAACAAAGCACATTTGAGTGCGCTTCGCTGGATTCTTTGGACACATTGGTTTGGTGTGGCCTTCGGGTCCACACAAGTAACAAATGGGTGCTTTGCTAGGAGCCTTTGATGGTACATGCTGATTTTCCCTTGTAGGAGGCTTACTCACACCTGGTGTTGACCTCTGGTGGTATTGAGGCAACTTCCAGGCGGTGTTACTTTATGGCTGGCTCTTTTCCCAGGTGGCCACAAACATGTCAGCCAGAGTGGCAGTTTCAACAGCTGATTTTGGACCATGTTCCTTTACCCACACCTGAAACTCAGGGGACAACATTCTCAAATATTGTTCCATAATAAGGATTTCACCAATTTCCTGCACTGTTTTACCTTGAAGTTGGATCAATTTCCCATACAGCTCTTTTAGTCCCACATACATATCCTTAGGGCTGTCATCAAGTCCAACATCTAGAGAGAGGAACCTTTGCCTGTATTTCTCAGGGTTAATGTCATATTTTTTCAAAATAGCAGTTTTTACATTGTCATATTCAAGAGAATCATCAACATCCATATGAACATAGGCTCCTCTGGCCTTACCAGTCAGCAATGGAATGAGGCGGAAGACCCAGTCAGATTTTGGCCACCAACATGCTGCTGCAATCCTCTCAAATGTAATGAGAAAGTGTTCAACATCATAATTTTCTGTTAATTTCTCTAGTCTGGGCTCATAAAAGAATTGAGACTTACCTGATAAAATATTGGCTGGGTGCATGTTTCCTGATTTCGATGGGGTTGTGGCTTGGGCCTGCAGGTGATCGTCATCCAAATCAGGAGTCTCTAGAGGATCTGGCACCGTTGAAGTGAACTCTGGTACTGGAGAAATGCGAGCCTATACTTCTAACTGCAAAAGCTGGAACTGATGTTGTAGGGCTTTGAAACAATGTTCCTGGCGTGTAGTGTCCTCCTTCAGTTTCACCTCCAGGGCCTCTTCCTGCCCCATGAAGTCCTGAATAATACGAGCCATGTCTCTCAATGTTGGCTCTCTGATATCTTCACCCTCAATGCCTGATACTCCTTTTGAAGCTGCACCCTCCATTTCCTTCTCACCATCTATCTGGTCTTCTGGTTCTGTGTGTGTGTCCCTTTAATCTCTGCCCGACCTCCTCTGGGACATCTTCCGCCATGCTGCATTCCCCAGGGAATGGAGGAGGAGAAAAAAGAAGGAAAGAGAAAAAATAAGAGAAAAAAACCCCAAAACAACAAGAAAAAACCTGTATCCTCAGCCGGCTGATCCCACCACTGCCACCATATGTAAGGGACCGAGCTGGTAGGCAAGAGGAATCAAACGTTTTTATTTATCCAAAAACCATTCCCCCGTGATAACAAAAAGCCCTGGGCCCATAAATGAGGTCAACTAAATGGAACTTAACTCATATTATGCCAAAGAAAGAAACTGAACATAACAAACTCAACATACCAAACTGACCTAACAAACTGAACACAAGGGGGAACATGTATACTGGCTGGTCAGACCATTTTGAAACAAAAGGGGTAACACACAAACAACACTCTACAAACTAAGCTACAAATAACAAAAAACAAAAAAACAGGACAATTCTTCAACAAGTTAACCCATTTAAATAGTAACCAAAGCAAAAGAACCAAAACCTCACATATTCTAAAGAAACAAACGAAATATCTAAATTAAGAATAGGATCCCCCCCCCCCATTACATGGCGGGTAGTTGGTAGAACCCAACTGGCCACCCTGTATTTAAAAGCTCTGCTCTGTGGAGCGCATTTTTTGCTCAGGCCTGACAAGATGTCCTCCAGCAGTAGCAACCAGCAGCGGCACCCCCAGCACTGGTAACTCAACAACCGAAAATTAAAACAAAATAAACTACAAATGTGTGGCTGCGAGTGCGACCATCACAACCGGACAGTGGGAGCGATAGACGTTGCAGCATGGCGTCCTGTTTCAGTGCTTACGAGACCCCAGAGATTGTGAGGAAGTGCTACAGCTGGTTGTGCCTGAATCCTTACAACAGATTGTGTATGAGACACAATGTGACCATGGTGGGCACTTCAGTGAGAGGGGCACCATGGAGGCTTTGAGGCAAAGCTACTATTGGCCCACTGTGGCTAAAGATGTACGATGTTGGGTACAGCAATGCAAGCATTGTGCCCTCACAAGAGATGTGTTCCCAAAGGCATAAGCCCCAATGACCTGCACAAATGTCACAGCTCCCTTGGAAGTGCTCGCCATGGATTACACCCTTTTGGAACCATCAGCTGGGGGGTATGAACATGTCCTGGTGCTTACCGATATGTTTACCAGGTTCACCATTGCAGTGCCAATGGAGAATCAAACTGCCCAAACCACAGCGACTGTGCTAATCAAACATTGGTTCGTGTACTATGGCTGCCCTGCCCAATTGCATGCCGACCAAGACTGGAATTTCGAGGCTAGTGTGATTAAAGAGCTCTGCCATGTTTATGGGATTGCCAAGAGTAGAACAAGTCCCTACCACCCACAGGGCAATGCCCAGTGCAAGCGCTTTAATTGCACAATGTATGAAATGTTAAGGTCTCCCCCAGCGGAAAAGAAAAGGAACTGGAAGGAGCGTCTGCCAGCGTTGGTCATGGCATATAAAAGCCACGTCCATTCCTCCACTGGATATGCCCCATTTTACTTACTTTTCGGAAGGGACCCGCATCTTCCCAGAGACATCCTAGGAGGCAAGGACCTAGAAGTTAGCGATGCTGACAACATGGATGACTGGGTCCTCAGCCATCATCAATGACTACAGGCAGCAGCCGATGCGGTGCAGACAGTATCACAGGAGACTTATCGGAAGCACAAGAGGATATATGACCATTAGGCATGTGGGGCTCTCATCAGACCAGGAGACAGAGTCCTTTTGCAAAACCATCGACTAAGGGGCAGGAACAAGATTCAGGTTCGGTGTGAGTCAGATCCTTATCGTATCGTGGCTCAAAACCATTCTGATGTGCGTGTTCACAGTTAGGCCTGAGGCTGGTGGCCCTACTAAAGTCATGCACAGGGATCAGATGAAACCTTGTGTCCTTGAAATGCCTAGCTCAAGAACAGTTCCACATCCGACACCTATGATGTAGTGTATTTGCCCTGTAGTCATCCTCGCACCACTCAGACTCACTACACACCCACCAACAGTACATCACACAGTGACATTCCTGACATAGACAGGGGGGGGGCAACGTGAGCAGTCAGGACTAGGTGAAAACCAGGTGATCACAGAGGATGACTCGGAAGGGGGAGCGCCGTCTGAGGATGCAGATGAATCCAGTGCAGATAGTGAGGATATGCCAAGGCCTAGTCGGCCTCAAGAGAAGTACAAGAGGTCAACTCCCTATTAGGTTCAAGGACTATATCACAAAATAGTTCTGAGTATCATTGTATTTTGTCTTGCACTGTCAATGTTTGTTCCACTGATGTATGTTATGTACAAATTATACTTTTCATGGTTGGTTGTGAATGTTTTGCCTTAGTTCCTACCAGCTGAACAATAACAATGTTAAGCAATGGTAAATGAAGGACAATTGCTGTTGAGTCCCAGTGCTGTGGAGAAGTCCCTGTTGTGGCAGGGTTTGGAAGGGGGAGATGTGGCGAGCAACATGGCTTGTAGAAGGTGGAATTGCCTCTGGTGATGGGTGGGCACTTCATTCGCCGATCAGTGACTTTTAGGAACTGTGGGCCTTATTGGAAGTAGAGGAATGGTGGCAGAGGGCGGGACTTCTGTGACTACGCGGAGAAGAAGAGCATGGCAGCTAACTAAGGAAGACGGTGAAAGTTTGAGTGTGGAGAAGTTGATGTGTCCTTGTGATAACGTAACCAAAAGGTTAGTAGCTGCATAACGGAGTTGTGCGAGTTCAGGTAGGCTGTCGAGACACAAGGAAATGGACGACGGCTGCCGTGTGTGAGGTGAACGGACCATGCTGTAGCAGGGGCGGCATCATCAGCGAACCTGTTCGGCAAGTTTGGCTGTTTCTCCCGTTTCTCCCACCTCCCTGCTGTGAGTATTCCCTGTCACTTGACTTCGTCCACTTTAGCATTGGGCTTAAGGAGGAATTCGTCTTTAAAACAGGGTTTTCGGCTATTGTGCGGCGGCGAGGCGCTGCGCTGTCGTTCTTCATCCGACGGAACGGACACTGTTGACGGTTTAAACGAGGGGAAATTGGCGAACTTTATACGAACTGTGCAAGTATGATGACTGCAATACCATGGTGAGGTGTATTGTTGTGAAATGTTTGTTAATTTGCTGGAAGAGCAGACTGAGTGAGGTTGCAGTCCGGTTTGATGTAACATCAAATTCTGGTTTTCAGGGTAATCAGGGCATTAGGGTTACATTCTGGAAGTGCAGCCTTAAGCTGCCTTCACCTTTTTTCTCAGAAGCAGAGTAAAGCAATTTAGGAAGGAATGTCATACTGAAAATATCAATAAGGTTTATTTTATTAAAAGAAACTCCACTGGTGTGAGAAAAGAGTGCATTTATTGATTTAAATTTAAATAAATTTGTTCTTGTTCCAGTTCCCCATTCTACAAATTTTGTCTGCTAGCTTGAGAGAAAGGGGTGAGAAGCTGTGAGGTGGGTACACATTCACGTAGGCCTATACCAGCACACAAAATGCAACACTGCACTACATGAGTACAGTTTACCCGTTATATTTTCCAATTAACTCACACTTTTTATTAAAGTAAATCTTGAAAACGGCATGTATTAAGTTTAGAAATCACATCAGGACACAGCGCTGTCGCTCGACACAACCTCTCCGTGGCATTCTTTATTTAGACTGACACAGCATCAAAGGCAGACCCGATCAAACAACCCAGAGCCCGCAGGCATCACCAATCGATCCCAGCACAATAGAACAGCACCAAATCAAATGCAGCACTGTCGATGTGTGCATACATAACATTCCCCCCCCCCCCCGGCAGGATTTCAAACATGAAAGGTTGACACAAAGTCCTCTAGGTGGCCAGGGCGTAAACGTGTGCGAACAGGTCGCGGGGCGGCCTGAGGCTGGGCAGGCCGAGGTGGGGAGGGAGATGGCAGGGGGAGCTGAGGCCCAGAAATGTCTGGGGCCCGTGTAGGAGCTGCATGAAGCCCCGGGGCGTCTCGCCATGCTGAGGGAATGGCTATGGTTGTGTCACCAGCTGTGTGTGGCGGAGCTGACACCTTCCGTAGACGACTGGAGTGCCACCGAGTGCCATCGCTGAGGAGGTAAGTGGCTGGGCCCAGCTGACGGGTGACTTGGAGAGGAGAGGACCAGTATGAAGCCATTTTATTGTCCCTGTGGGGCCTGCGGACCCTGACCCAGTCTGACACATTGATGTCTGGCACCCTGGTTCGTTTTGACTGGTCAAACCGTTGCTTCATCCGCGTCTGCTGACGAGTGACTGAGGCTCTGACCCCAGAGGGAGGTGCCTGAGGTGTGGAGGGGCGGAGCCTGTCAAGGGGCATGCACAGTTCCCGGCCTAGCATGAGAGAGGCTGGGGAGACGCCTGTGGTCGAGTGCTGTGTGGCCCGATAGTGTAGCAGAGTGTGACGGATGGCCTGCGTGAAAGAGCACCCTTGGGCCATGTGTGCTCTGAGGCCGTTCTTCAGTGACTGGTGAAAACGTTCAACGCCGCCATTGGCCTGGGGGTGGTAGTACGCAGTGCGTATATGACGGATGCCCTTGCTTTCGAGATAAGCAGTGAACTCAGCAGAGACCAGCTGAGGGCCGTTGTCAGTGGTGATGGCCTTTGGGAGGCCCCAGCGAGAGAAAAGAGAGTCCAGGAAGTCGATGATGATCTGTGAGGTCACAGTGCCGGAAGTGGTGAGTTCAGGCCATTTTGAGTGTAGATCGTAGGCGACCACCATGAAGCGTTGGTGGTGGGGAACTCCATGGATCTCACCACAAATGTCCAACTGCAGGTGTTCCCAGGGCTGAGAGGGCCAGGCGAGAGGTTGCAGGGGTGGGGGAGCCTGGTGGCCAGTCTTGCCACTCACAAGGCAGGCAGAACAGTCCTTCACCAGAGCCTCAATATCTCTGTCTATCCCCGGCCACCACACCAGGTCTCGGCAGCGCTGTTTCAGTTTCACAATGCCCAGGTGGCCTTCATGCGCCGTATTCAAAACACGTGCACGGAGAGCAGCTGGGACCACTGTGCAAAACCCACGTGCCACGCAGGTGTCATTCCAGCAGGAGAGCTCCTGTCTGACTCGGGCGAACGCAGCCAGCTCCTCTGGGACCTTGTGAGGCCAGCCGTTCTGGATGTAGGTGCGGAGCTGGGAGAGGACAGGGTCCTGTTCGGAGGCTGCCCTCAGCTCCTGCAGAGAGACAGTGGCCTGGAGGGGTGTGTGTAGCATTTGGACAATGTCCTTTTCCACACAGTCAGTGTCCGTCTGTGGAGCTGGGGTGGAGACAGAGCGAGAGAGCAGGTCGGCGACAACATTGTCTCTGCCTGGGGTGAACTGCAGGCTGAAGTTGTACTGGCGGAGGCGGTCAGACCAGCGGTGCAGCCTCAGGGGTTTGTGGCCTGTCCCAGATGTGGACAGCAGCGCTGTCAGGGCCTGGTGATCTGTCCTGAGGGTGAAGGAGCGGCCATAGAGGTAGAGGTGCCACCTTTCACAAGCCCAGATACAGGCTAACGCCTCACGCTCACCCACGGAGTACCGCTGCTCGGTCAGGTTGAGGGCACGGGAGGCGAAGGCAATGGGCTTCTCCACACCGTTCTGGGTTTGAGACAGCACGGCCCCTATCGCTGTGGCTGATGCGTCACAGGTCACAAAGGTGGAGCTGGAGATGTTGAAGTGAGCCAACACTGGTGGTGAAGTCAGTTGAGTCTTGAGATCACGCACAGCGTCACTGCATGCCTTTGACCACACCCATGGCTCGTCCTTACGCAGCAGCTGGCGCAGGGGGGCTGTGGTCGCAGAGTACTGGGGAAGAAACCTCAGGTAGTAACTTGTCATACCCAGGAAGGAGGCGACCTGGGCGGCCGAGCTGGGCTCAGGGATGGCCTGAATGGCGTCCACGTTGGATTGTAGTGGAGTTACACCGCTCGCTGACAGCCGGAACCCCACGAAGTCGATGGCTGGCACAGAGAGGACACATTTCTCAGCATTGAGAGTTAGCTTGTGCTTGGACAGGGCTGCGAAGACCATGTTAAGGCGCTTGTCGTGGATTTCACTGGTGGGCCCGTGTACCACTATATCGTCCAGATAAATGGCCACGCCCAGTATGCCAGCCAGCACGGAGACCATGATTTTCTGGAAGCAGCTAGGGGCGGAGCTGAGACCGAAAGGCATCCTGGTGTAGCGAAACACTCCTGCATGTGTCACAAAGGCTGTGAGGTTTCGGCTGCTGGGGTGGAGGGGCACCTGTAAGTACCCCTGTCTGAGGTCGAGCTTGGAGAACACGTCAGAGCCATAGAACTGAGCAGTGAGTTCTTCTGAGGTGGGCAGTGGATACTTATCAGGGACCACTGCCTTATTTACTGCACGTAGATCGACGCAGACACGCAGGCCCCCCGACTTCTTCTTAGCCACCACGAGGTTTGAGACCCAAGGTGACGCGTCCACCGGTTCAATGATGCCAGCTTCCAGCAGTTGTTGCAGCTCGGCGGAGACCCCATCACGGAGAGCCAACGGGATGCGGCGCAGTGGTTGGATGACAGATTTCACAGCAGGGTTGAGGAGAGGTTGATGGGTGAAGGCGGAGAGGCAGCCCAGCCCCATAAACAGCGATGGCCACTTCTGCTGCCAAGGTGTGGCGACAGTCAGGATTGCTGCCCCCCTTGTGTCTAAGAGGGAGAACCCCAGAGCGGAGAACAGGTCCAGGCCCATCAGGTTGGCCCCACGGCGTGCCACATGAAAAACTGCATTAGGCACCAGCTTGGTTCCATAGCGGACAGTCAGTTGGAGAGAGCCAACCAGATCGATTTTGGAGTCACCATACCCACAGAGGACAGCTGAGGGTGCGGACAGTGGCAGTGAACCGAAAAATTGACTGTAGGTATCAACATTCAGGAGAGACACACTTGCACCGGTGTCCAACAGCAGGGGAATGCACACATCATTAATGTTGACTGTGCATGATTTGAATGACACTGGCGCAGAGCTCACCTTGTGAATGACGGCGGTTGAAGACTGGGGGGTGTGGCCCTCTGACCCAGCCGGGGAAGATCGACAGACGTTGGCAAAGTGATTGTGCTTACCGCAGCTACGGCATGTCTGGCCACGGGCAGGGCAGTTCTGAGCCCTTGAAACATGAGACCGAGATCCACAGTTACCACAGGACTGTTGAGGGCGGGGCCGAGAACGCCGTCGTTGCAGTTGCAAGACGTCCCCAGTGGAGTCGGCGCCCGCCTCGCTCTGGCTGGGTTGCGTCCCGAGGGGCAGCCGTGAGTAGAGGGAGGAGTCGTTGGCAGCTTGACTGGAGGTGGCCACTTGCTGTGTATTTAGCATAGCAGCACACTCAGCTGCTACCTCAACCTGTAGTGCGATGGTAATTGCTGTGGACAGCAGCAGACCGTCTTTTTCCAGCAGGAGAGTCTCACGCACCTTTGCGTTGTTGGTGTGTTCGATTAGCTGGTCGCGAACCATCTCGTCCTGAAGCGCGCCAAACTTGCATGAGCTAGCTAGCCCTCGCAAATTAGCCACGTGCTGCCGCACAGACTCACCAGGCAGTTGGTGTCGCTGACGGAATATAAATCGCCGAAGGAGGGCACTCTGTGGAGCAGCGAAATGGGTGCTCATAAGTCCCACAGCTTCGGCAAAGCTTGTGACGTTCCCCAGAGACCCGAGCACACGATGACCCTCTGCTCCCAAGCAGTGTAGCAACAGAGCCGTCTTCCTAGCCTGGCTCACGTCGTCGAGCCCTGAGGCGATGATGTAATTTTCAAAACTATGTAGCCAGCGAGTCCATGGTACCGGAGGCTCGCCAGGTAATGCCAGGAAGGGGGCAGGTGGTGGGAGGGAGATATCAGCCATCCTCGTCGCCAATATTAAGTTTAGAAATCACGTCAGGACACAGCGCTGTCGCTCGACACAACCTCTCCGTGGCATTCTTTATTTAGACTGACACAGCATCAAAGGCAGACCCGATCAAACAACCCAGAGCCCGCAGGCATCACCAATCGATCCCAGCACAATAGAACAGCACCAAATCAAATGCAGCACTGTCGATGTGTGCATACATAACAGCATGGATAACATTTACAGCGATGTCCTGCTCACTAGAGGTAACCTTACTTACAGCTTCCATCGTGAACCAACAAGCTAACTGGCTTGCGAGTTCATCGGCAGTTTTTTTTTTGTTAGCTTGTGATTTGTGTCCCCCCTGCAACGGGTGGAACTTGTCATAAAGTTGGCGATAACAAAGGCTACCCATTTGCAGGGAAGATATGATTGGTCAATTTTACTGTCATTTGAAATACTCTCTCATCGAACAACTATGGCTCGGAGCTCTGTAAAATTATAGCTGGACCACCAGTCACAGAGCGGAAGCATAGCATTTTCTCCCCAGCAACTGTGGAGGCAGCAAAATTCTGATAGGGAGACAAAAGAGCTTCTTTCATCCAACACTTCACATTCCAACACAAACTGAATAGGCAGGTTTGAAGGGTTTATTTCCTCAGAAACATTTTGTTTAGATGGTGATTGTCAAATTGTGAATTTATAAAATAAAAGTAGAACTAATGTCTTTTTAAATATTTTTTAGACTATCTAGGGCAGGGGTCTCAAACTCAACTTACCTGGGGGCCGCTGGAGGTAGAGTTTGGGTGAGGCTGGGCCACAAGTATTCCAAAAAAAAAAGTACAACCGATCCAATGTTCTCAATCTTTTTTTTATTTTTATTTTTTATTTATATATACAGGTGATCAAAACAAGACAGGTAACAGTACAAGTGCAGGAACAAAAACGAACAGTGTGAGACAAAAAGGGGACACCAGGTTCTGTTATGACAAGATGGAATACTAATAAGCTAATAAGCTAAAAAAAAAAAAAACAACAAAAACAAACAAGCTATCAAATAAGCTCATTGACCTGTCAATGAGCTCCATTTGAAGCACAGGAGGGGCATCTTGCACATCAAAGGAGAAGGGGTCAGCAAAAATTTGAAAAGTGGCTCTGTGTGTCTTGAACTCTGCAAACCTGTGATCAAATTGCTCCTGTAGCTTCACAATGGCATCAGCATACTTCTCACCACTGAATGGTGTGCCTGCATCCATGAGTGCCTTGCATGCTGGGAAATGGCAGAGGTTTGTCTGAGAGAACTGGGCTTTCCATAACACAAGTTTTGTGGAGAATGATCTCACGTTGTCATAGGCAGCACTGACAAGCTGCCCCTGGTTTTGTAATTTCTTGTTCAGTACATTCACCTCATGTGTGATGTCAACAAGGAAAGCTAAGTCCATGAGCCATTTGGGATCACTTAGCACATGAACAGCCATCCCAGCCTTCTCCATGAAGGCTTTCACTTCTGCTCTCAACTCAAACAAGCTCTTCAAGACGTTTCCCCTGCTGAGCCAATGTACCTCAGTGAAGTAGAGCACATCCTCATATGCTGACTCTATTTCCTCCAAAAAGGCGCGGAACTCCCGGTGCTTTAAACCCCTGGATCTGATATGGTTGATGCATTTCACAACGACAGACATCACATTGTCAAACTTCAGGCATTTGCTGCAAAGGGCCTGCTGATGGATAATGCAGTGCAGAGCAATGGCCTCCTCCACACCCTCCTCTTCCAGTTTTTTTTGAACAAGTGCCACCACTCCATTTCTCCTCCCTGTCATTGATGGCGCTCCGTCGGTTGTTATTCCAGCAAACCTCTTCCATGGCAAACCCGCATCCACAATGGCATCACACAGCTGGCGGAATATCTCCTGAGAGGTGGTCTGGCCATGCATTGGAATCACTCTGAGCAACTCCTCCATCACTTCAAAACTGTCGTCAGCACCACGGACATAGATTGTGAGCTGCGCAGTGTCAATGATGTCTGTGCTCTCATCAAGAGTGACTGAGTATGCACAGAAACGTTTGGCTTTCTCACGCAGTTGATCATATATGTTACCTGACAGGTCAGAAATGCGCTCTGCCACTGTGTTGGCTGAAAGGCTGATGTTGCTAAACTGACCCTTCTTTTCCGGACAGACTATACTTGCAGCCTGTAACATGCACTTTTTAACAAACTCCCCTTCTTTGAATGGCTTTCCCGACTTAGCAATCATCTCACTCACCACGTAGCTAGGCTTCGACTGCTGCATCATTATCTTTGCTAGCTTTCTTGAAGAAATCTTGTCGCTTCAGTAAACATGTTTTAAGATTGGCGACCCGTTTCTCTCTCTCATCTCCCTGGTATTTTGTATACTCATCATCAGCATGTCTAGTCGAGTAATGACGTCTGATGTTGTATTCCTTGTGCACCGTAACTTTCTCGGTGCATATAAGACACGTCGGGCTGCCTCTGTGCTCAACAAAAAAATATGCCGTCTCCCACTTTTCCTGAAATTGTCTGTGCTTGTCACCAACTTTTCTCTTCATGGCAGGTATTGAGAAAGACATAACTGGGGCTTGCTGACAGGATATATTTTCCTTCCACTTGGTGTCGCTCCGGAATCAAGTTTCAGCCAAGTTTCAACCGTTGCTAATTCGCGCTGCCCATTATGGTGCGTTCAAGTTGTGCTCGGAAGTCAGACTTTCTGAGCTCCGAGTTGGACATTTCAACTGGAAGTCTGAAATCCGAGTCGTTCCAATTTACAACTTCCAACGTAATGGGAACGCACCATGACTTGACAACAAACGCGACACCGGAAGCTGTCATGAGCCTGCGCTATGGTAGCTCATAAGTGAAAAATAAAAGCCCAGGGCAAGCGCGGGCCACACTAACACTAAACTTTGATGTCAAGTAGGGGGCCACAAAATAACGTTCCGCGGGCCGCAATTGGCCCGCGGGCCGCGAGTTTGAGACCCATGATCTAGGGCTTAGAGGGCCTTGACGATTCCCCTCTGCTATATACACTCACTGGCCACTTTATTAGGTACACCTTGCTAGTACCGGGTTGGACCCCCTTTTGCCTTCAGAACTGCCTTAATCCTTCGTGGCATAGATTCAACAAGGTACTGGAAACATTCCTCAGAGAGTTTGGTCCATAATGACATGATAGCATCATGCAGTTGCTGCAGATTTGTTGGCTGCACATCCATGATGCGAATCTCCCGGTCCACCACATCCCAAAGGTGCTCTATTGGATTGAGATCTGGTGACTGTGGAGGCCATTTGAGTACAGTGAACTAATTGTCATGTTCAAGAAACCAGTCTGAGATGATTCGAACTTTATGACGTGGCACGTTATCCTGCTGGAAGTAGTCATCAGAAGATGGGAACACTGTGGTCATAAAGGGATGGACATGGTCAGCAACAATACTCAGGTAGGCTGTGGCGTTGACACGATGCTCAATTGGTACTAAGGGGCCCAAAGTGTGCCAAGAAAATACCCCCCACACCATTACACCACCAGCACCAGCCTGAACCGTTGATACAAGGCAGGATGGATCCATGCTTTCATGTTGTTGATGCCAAATTCTGACCCTACCATCCGAATGTCGCAGCAGAAATCGAGACTCATCAGACCAGGCAACGTTTTTCCAATCTTCTATTGTCCAATTTTGGTGAGCCTGTGCGAATTGTAGCCTCAGTTTCCTGTTCTTAGCTGACAGGAGTGGGACCCGTTGTGGTCTTCTGCTTCTGTAGCCCATCTGCCTCAAGGTTCGACGTGTTGTGCGTTCAGAGATGCTCTTCTGCATACCTCGGTTGTAATGAGTGGTTATTTGAGTTACTGTTGCCTTTCTATCAGCTCGAACCAGTCTGGCCATTCTTCTCTGACCTCTGGCATCAACAAGGCATTTTCGCCCACAGAACTGCCGCTCACTGGATATTTTCTCTTTTTCGGACCATTCTCTGTAAACCCTAGAGATGGTTGTGCGTGAAAATCCCAGTAGATCAGCAGTTTCTGAAATACTCAGACCAGCCCGTCTGGCACCAACAACCATGCCACGTTCGAAGTCACTTAAATCACCTTTCTTCCCCATTCTGATGCTCTGTTTGAACTGCAGCAGATCGTCTTGACCATGTCTACATGCCTAAATGCATTGAGTTGCTGCCATGTGATTGGCTGATTAGAAATTTGCGTTAACGAGCATTTGAACAGGTGTGCCTAATAAAGTGGCCGGTGAGTGTATACACACTCGTTCTCCATACACATCCAAAACACCACCTAACACACATGGACCCTAACAGATGCAATCATCGCAAGCCATGGCCCTGACACAGTTTGTCTGACTTATAAAAAAACAGGAAAAGAAAATGGAAAAAGAACCATGGTGGCCTTGAGCAAGCCTAAGTTAAAATATGTTGCATGACACTAACGCCACACTCTTGTAACAGCCCAAACCGGGGTTTTATGTCTCAAATAATAGAATTTTCATGCCACTTCCAGAGCATAGTGACAAGGCTGAGCTAGTCACACCATTCATGTTGTTGTTACCCTCTGTGACAAGGCCTGGCATACATTTGCCCTCCTACCCCTCGTGTACTGGAATAAAAAAGAAAAAGTCATGACATTTCTCAAAGTGTCTTTTAGAAGTGAGAGAAGAGAAATAAGTTAGTGTGTAGAGTTCACCATGTTTTTAGTGCCTGTGTTTTCATTGCTGTTGATATGGTGCGTGAAACATTACAAAAATACTAGTTTACTAGAATGGGTTTGGGAGCCTGGGTTGAGGCTTTTTGTACTTACTACATTGGATTAATTGACTAACATTTTGCTATATCCCTGCTGCTGCTTTTACACCGGTGAAAAGATATTTTGTTAGTATTGCATCATTTTCTCTGTGTATATTAGGGAGAAACAACTTCTTGCAGACTCCTAGGGTGCTGAATTAGAGAGGGAGCTTCGGATGTGGGCTAGACTGAATTTCTACTTTGTGTTTTAATCACCCAATATATGACGTGTTTGATGTGACAAAATTGCTTTTTTTATGCTCTTGGTTCCCAGATTGAGATTTTTTTACACTGACAAAAATACATTTGTACTAGCTGTATATATATATATATATATATAGTGTGTGTGTGTGTGTGTGTGTGTGTGTGTGTGTGTGTGTGTGTGTGTGTGTGTGTGTGTGTGTGTGTGTGTGTGTGCTTTATTGTTCTTCATCCTTTTCTTTGGTTGTATAGTTGGCTGCCACTGTTAAGGACCAAAAGGCTCATGAATGCATTGCAGTTGAAGCAGAGGGTAGAGCTTCGAAAGGAGGCAGAGCTAGAACTAACAATTAACAGGACCAGTCCCTGCTCCTTCATTACCAACAACACAATACACAGTTACAGAGCCAGGTAACATAACGTAACGTAACGTAACGTAACGTAACGTAACGTAACGTAACGTAACGTAACGTAACGTAACGTAACATAATTAGGGCTGTTGATTGATTAATAAATAACTAATCAATCATATAACATAATTAGGGCTGTTGATTGATTAAAAAATAGCTAATCAATCGCACAATTTGCTGTGATTAATCATGATTAATCACTTTCTTCTTCTTGAGACTGAAGCTTATAATAGTGGGTATTCAAATGTAAAACCACAGAATTAATGTAGAATCAACACAAAGGAGGTTTATTTAGATTCAAATACTATTGTTTAATAGCATATTTTTAACTTTGAACACAGATTGCCTCATGAACTACAGCTTTCCAATAAAACCATCATAGCCATCAAAACTGGCTGTCAGCTTGAAAGGCATATTTCTTACATGCACTAACAGAAATAATAACATATTTTAAAGTGCCAGTTGAATTTCAGACCCATCAAGACCATTAAAATTAGATATCAGCTTATAAGGCAATAATGTCTTGTATGCACTAATATAAATGTTACAGGTCCTAGATTTGGTACCACAGCAACAATAGAGAAATCCTGTAAAATACAGTTAAAATTCAGCAGCAATGATGACATGGAGTGTTCAGTTTGTCATCCAGATTGCGTCTGGGGTGTGGGCGGAAGTTTCCCCCTGAGACAACCCGAGGTGCAATTGCTCCAGTGTCAAAAATTCTGCCTGGCTGCTGTTTACCTTTACCATTTCTCTTCACAAGACATATGAAAAATAAAATAACTTGATAGTCACCTACATTAGTAGAGATAATATTAGGCACTGGAAATCAACAAAAATGACTTTAGCTGATTAAGTTAAATAAACACAAAGTGGTTGCACAATTTTCAGGTGTAGCGCACACTCCACCACAAACAAAAGTGGCTCCCAACACTTGCTATTAGTAATTCAGAGTTTGTGCAGCGCAGCTGGTGGGTGTCTTCACAGATATTTTCGACCTCTCCCTTTCTCTGTGTGGTCTCATCCTGCTTTAAATCCTGCTTTAAATCAATTGTCACTGTGCCAGTGCCGAAGAACAACAAGGTAACATGCTTGAATGATTTGCGTCCTGTTGGTCTCACTCCCATAGTGAGTAAATAATTTGAGAAGCTTGTTAAGGCACTAATCTGTAGCATGTTACCGCCCACCCTTGACCCACACCAATTTGCCTACCAACAAAATCGATCCACTGATGATGCAATAGCCACTACACTCCATACCGCCCTCACCCACCTGGAGAAAAGGAACTCCTATGTGAGAATGTTGTTTGTAGACTACAGCTCAGCATTCAACACCATAGTCCCTCCAGACTCTACTCCAAGCTCAGAAACTTAGGACTCAACCCCTGCTTGTGCAGCTGGATCCTGAACTTCCTCTCGAGCCGACGCCAAGTGGTGAGGATGGGCTCCAACCCATCTGACCTCAACACAAGAGCCCCCCAGGGCTGCATCCTGAGTCCCCTCCTGTACTCCCTGTATACTCATGACTGCATGGCCACACATAGCTCCAATTTGGGGATCAAGTTTGCTGATGACATGACAGTGATGGGCCTGATCACCAACGATGATGAGAGAGCATACAGGGGAGAGGTCAACAATCTATCAAAGTGGTGCCAGGAGAATAACCTCTCTCTCAACGTCGACAAAACCAAGGAGCTGATTGTGGACTACAGGAAGAGAGGGGGGAGGCTGGACCCCATCACCATCAATGGGACTGCTGTAGAGAGGGTCAAGAGCTTCAAGTTCCTCGGTGTCCACATTACCGAGAACCTAACCTGGGATGAACATGCTAGCAATGTGGGGGAAAAGACACAGCAATGCCTCTTTCACCTCAGGCGACTGAAGAAGTTCGGCATGGGGCCCAAGATTCTTCTACAGAGGCACAACCAAGAGCATCCTAACTGGATGCATCACCACCTGGCATGGGAACTGTACTGCCCACAACCGCAAAACACTGCAGAGGGTTGTGCGGATGGCCCAGGACATCAGTGGATGCAAGTTTCCCGCTATCCAGGCCATATACACTCACTGGCCACTTTATTAGGTACACCTTGCTAGTACTGGGTTGGACCCCCTTTTGCCTTCAGAACGGCCTTAATCCTTCGTGGCATAGATTCAACAAGGTACTGGAAACATTCCTCAGAGAGTTTGGTCCATATTGACATGATAGCATCACGCAGTTGCTGCAGATTTGTCGGCTGCACATCCATGATGCGAATCTCCCGGTCCACCACATCCCAAAGGTGCTCTATTGGATTGAGATCTGGTGACTGTGGAGGCCATTTGAGTACAGTGAACTCATTGTCATGTTCAAGAAACCAGTCTGAGATGATTCGAGCTTTATGACATGGCGCGTTATCCTGCTGGAAGTAGCCATCAGAAGATGGGAACGCTGTGGTCATAAAGGGATGGACATGGTCAGCAACAATACTCAGGTAGGCTGTGGCGTTGACATGATGCTCAATTGGTACTAAGGGGCCCAAAGTGTGCCAAGAAAATATCCCCCACACCATTACACCACCACCACCAGCCTGGACCGCTGATACAATGCAGGATGGATCCACGCTTTCATGTTGTTGACGCCAAATTCTGACCCTACCATCCGAATGTCGCAGCAGAAATCGAGACTCATCAGACCAGGCAACGTTTTTCCAATCTTCTATTGTCCAATTTTGGTGAGCCTGTGCGAATTGTAGCCTCAGTTTCCTGTTCTTAGCTGACAGGAGTGGCACCCGGTGTGGTCTTCTGCTGCTGTAGCCCATCTGCCTCAAGGTTCGACGTGTTGTGCGTTCAGAGATGCTCTTCTGCATACCTCGGTTGTAATGAGTGGTTATTTGAGTTACTGTTGCCTTTCTATCAGCTCGAACCAGTCTGGCCATTCTCCTCTGACCTCTGGCATCAACAAGGCATTTTCGCCCACAGAACTGCCGCTCACTGGATATTTTCTCTTTTTCGGACCATTCTCTGTAGACCCTAGAGATGGTTGTGCGTGAAAATCCCAGTAGATCAGCAGATTCTGAAATACTCAGACCAGCCCGTCTGGCACCAACAACCATGCCACGTTCAAAGTCACTTAAATCACCTTTCTTCCCCATTCTGATGCTTGGTTTGAACTGCAGCATATCGTCTTGACCATGTCTACATGCCTAAATGCATTGAGTTGCTGCCATGTGATTGGCTGATTAGAAATTTGCGTTAACGAGCAGTTGGACAGGTGTGCCTAATAAAGTGGCCGGTGAGTGTATAATGGACATTGTGTCAGCAAAGCCCGCGGGATTATCAGAGACCCCAGCCACCGCAACTATGGACTGTTACAGCTTCTACCATCAGGCAAGCGGTCCCGCAGCCTCAGAGCCCGGACCAGTAGGCTCGGGAACAGCTTTTTCCACCAAGTAACCAGGCTTTTGAACAAAGAACATTAAAGACACTAAGCCTGGTGACGGACTGACTGGTTCTGACCTATCATCTTCAGCGGATAATGAGTTTACACACAAACACACACACACACAGATGTAGCTTAGCATACACAAAGACTTACAAACAGGCAGACACCTACACACATATGCTCATTTATTAAGGCTGGGCCTACACAGATACACAGCACCTTACATATACCACACACTATTTATTATTATTACTTCTTTTTTGTTCTATTTTGTGGTTATTTTATTACTATTGTTGCTGCAGTGTTGAGGAGCCTAAACACAGGAATTTTACTCTCTTGTACTTGTATAATAGACGTAACAAATAAAGAATCTTGAATAAAAGGCCAATAAAATCGTTCTCTTCAAAGGTTCAAAACTTCTTTTATACCAACATGTCCCTTATTGTCTTGCAGGTGGGTGAGGACTCTGTTTATAGGTGGCTGGAAAGACTAGCTGTTTGCAACCAAGGGTCTTCCTATACAGGAGGCCATTCTCCACATAGAGCCTGCTCCACTCTGTTGAGAGTTTTCTTGTACATTTGTCCGATGTCCATTGTCTGTCCTCAGTCAGGTCTTTGTTATTCTCCTTTAGCTCCAAGATTTTCCAGATGACAAGATTTTTCTGCTGTTCACTTGCCAGTTCATTGTGGCCAATTACTGGGAAATTTTCTGTGTGAGTTTATTGTTGAGATGCAATGTTAAGGGCTGCCACCCATGCTACTTCCCCTTGCTGGGCTGCTCTGCTACCTTCCCAGGTGGCGCACACCGCCTCCTCTAACATTCTCTCTGAGCACTGACTCATATAGACGTTGATGTCCAAGGGGCAATGAGAAAGTGTGCCTGCATCAAGATTCAGTTTGCCTGGCTTGTATCTTATTTCAAAGTGGAAGTCTGCAAACTGCCCTACCCAGCGATGGCCCACTGCATTAAGCTTAGAAGTGCTCATCAAGTAAGTCCAGGGAATTGTTATCAGTATAGACAATGAAATTGGGAGCATAAAACAGGTAGTCCCTAATTTTGTCAAATGAGACCCGGGGAAGCAAATGAGTTCACAGATTGTCATTTCATCTTTATTGGTGAGCATGTCCTTTAAGGCAGTGTTTCTCAACCGGGGGTCCGCGGACCCCTAGTGGCCCCTGGTGTAATTGCAAGGGGTCCATGAAAATAAAATATCTTTAAAAAAAAGATCCTATGACATTTATAGAAATAGGATTATTTCACTCAAATGTGACTGAGACCTTTATCTACCTAAACTATAAAGGGTAACAGGACTTTTTTCTCTAATTACGTCTGTTTCACAAGTGTAATTTATTGTATTTTAATAAGAGATCTCACTCCCGTTTGCATTGTTAAAAGTTACTGCATAAAAATTCTGTTGTTACATACACTCACTGGCCACTTTATTAGGTACACCTTGCTAGTACCGGGTTGGACCCCCTTTTGCCTTCAGAACTGCCTTAATCCTTCGTGGCATAGATTCAACAAGGTACTGGAAACATTCCTCAGAGAGTTGGGTCCATATTGACATGATAGCATCACGCAGTTGCTGCAGATTTGTCGGCTGCACATCCATGATGCGAATCTCCCGGTCCACCACATCCCAAAGGTGCTCTATTGGATTGAGATCTGGTGACTGTGGAGGCCATTTGAGTACAGTGAACTCATTGTCATGTTCAAGAAACCAGTCTGAGATGATTCGAGCTTTATGACATGGCGCGTTATCCTGCTTGAAGTAGCCATCAGAAGATGGGAACACTGTGGTCATAAAGGGATGGACATGGTCAGCAACAATATTCAGGTAGGCTGTGGCGTTGACACGATGCTCAATTGGTACTAAGGGGCCCAAAGTGTGCCAAGAAAATATCCCCCACACCATTACACCACCAGCACCAGCCTGAACCGTTGATACAAGGCAGGATGGATCCATGCTTTCATGTTGTTGATGCCAAATTCTGACCCTACCATCCGAATGTCGCAGCAGAAATCGAGACTCATCAGACCAGGCAACGTTTTTCCAATCTTCTATTGTCCAATTTTGGTGAGCCTGTGCGAATTGTAGCCTCAGTTTCCTGTTCTTAGCTGACAGGAGTGGCACCCGGTGTGGTCTTCTGCTGCTGTAGCCCATCTGCCTCAAGGTTCGACGTGTTGTGCGTTCAGAGATGCTCTTCTGCATACCTCGGTTGTAATGAGTGGTTATTTGAGTTACTGTTGCCTTTCTATCAGCTCGAACCAGTCTGGCCATTCTCCTCTGACCTCTGGCATCAACAAGGCATTTTCGCCCACAGAACTGCTGCTCACTGGATATTTCCTCTTTTTCGGACCATTCTCTGTAAACCCTAGAGATGGTTGTGCGTGAAAATCCCAGTAGATCAGCAGTTTCTGAAATACTCAGACCAGCCCGTCTGGCACCAACAACCATGCCACGTTCAAAGTCACTTAAATCACCTTTCTTCCCCATTCTGATGCTCGGTTTGAACTGCAGCAGATCGTCTTGACCATGTCTACATGCCTAAATGCATTGAGTTGCTGCCATGTGATTGGCTGATTAGAAATTTGCGTTAACGAGCAGTTGGACGGGTGTGCCTAATAAAGTGGCCGGTGAGTGTATATCTGAAAGTTACTGCATAAGAATTCTGTTTTGTTAACTATATCTAAGTTACAACTGAAAGCTCTTATTTTTGCCCCAAAGAGTGAATAAATGCTATAATGCAATTTAAAATGCAGTTTCTACTGTTTCTATCAAATTGCAACCCCCCTCCCCCAAGATCAGGTGGAGGGGTCCTCAGGGTAGATCAAAAATACGCAGGGGGTCCAGGACCCCAAAAAGGTTGAGAACCACTGCTTTAAGGCACCTGGATTAACAATTTTCAGCACAACTCAGACAACCTCTGTCTCTGTAGAGCCCTCCCTGACCCCCTTTGTCTATCTGTTTGCAGATACTGCTATATGTAATGTCAGAGTTTTGGTCCCCAGTTTGTCCCCCATGTATCTTAAATTGCTTATGCTGGAGACAAGGAAGGTCCTTTAAGGAAACTATTTTCTCTGGGTCAACTTTTGATGGAGTGTGACAAGGAGGTTGTTGTGGTGTTGGCTAACCTAGGCTGTTATGCCTATTGTGCGCAGTGCTAGCTATATCTTAGTAGTGTTGCAGCTTTTTACCTAGCTCTTCATACATTACTTGGAGTTGGTTTACACATTGAGTGGTAGTGTCTGTGCTAAGGTTAGTGTGCTGTTGTGTGGTATGGACTGTGACAGCAGTTGTTGGAAAGAAATATAGTGTCTGGTAGTTGGCATGTCACTGTTGCCATGTGATAGTGTAGTGTGATCCACTGCCCTGGCTGGCATGGTTGTGAGTGTCTCATATTCCTGTATTAATCCAATTTGTGATGACAACTGTGTCACAATTATGAATTATACCACATACCAGGTCATTCAACATTAGCAACTGACTCATACCTTCATCCTCAGAGCTTTTTTTTTTTTTTCTAAATTTATTTCTGATTTTTCCCTTTTTTTTCTCCCAATTTAGTGGCCAATTGATCCCTATTTTAATTCAAACACCCACCCTCGTATTGCATGCGTTCGCCAACTGCATCTCTCCGGCCGGCAGTCTCGAAGGAAAGCGCCTCCCCACTTTCGTGACAAGGCGAATCCAAGCCGAACCACTGTTTTTCCGACACACACAGAGACGCATTCACATGACGAACACAAGCCGACTCCGCCCCCCTCCCGAAGACAGCGTTGCCAATGACTGCTGCTTCGTCGAGTCCGGCCATAGTCGGATCTGACGAGACCGGGGCGCGAACCCCAGTCCCCAGTGGGCAACTGCATCGACACCAAGCCGATGCTTAGACCGCTACGCTACCGCGGACCATCCTCAGAGCTTTTTGATGTATCAGACTGCATATAACTTAAGGATATAATCTACACAACCATCTTCATCAGTGGACTCCATGTCATCTGCATCTTGACTGTCAGTTACAAAGTCCCTTGCAAGCTGGTAGGCTTCGATGCCCAAGAGCTTGTACAAGTTTTTTGTGATGCCCCATATGAGTTCTTTGCATGCTGTGGACATGACATGCATTGATGGGATGAAGCAGTGGTGTGGTTCCCTTAGAACAATGAAGGCCCTCCTCAGGCTCTGATCTCTCCTTGCAGACGGACACCCACCAGCTATTGTCACAGCTGCAGTCACGTCACCTTGCCTTGGACTCATGGTTTGGTTATCCCTGGAACTGCTCCCCTTGACGTTCTGGTGGAGATGGATCCCGGACGAGCCCCCAAAATTTTTTACAGGTCCCAGAGTTGGTACCACAGTAATAATAGAGGAATCCTGTAAAATACAGTTGGAATTCAACAGCACTGGCGACACGGTTCATCATCCAGATTGCGTTTGGGGTGTGGGTAGAAGTTTCTCCTTGAGATAACCCGGGGTGCAACTGCTCCAATGTCAAAAGTTCCGCCTGGGTGCTGCTTACCTTTACCATTTCCCTTCACAATACATATGAAAAATAAAATATCATGATTGTCACTTACAGTATTAAAAATAACATTAGAATATTATTTCTTTGATTTCCAATATTATCTAATATTGGAAATGACTACTCAGCCAATTAATCTAAATAAACACAAAAGGGGAGCACAATTTTGGGTTGTATCACATAAATGATAATTAACAAATAATTAACAACAAAAAATGTGTTCCATGTTCAAGTGCCAGTTGATTTAAAGTATCGTGAATTCACGATGTTCATTATGTGTTCAGTATGTGTTCATCACAGAACCCCATATGTGCCCCATTGGCACAGCATAGTAGAATATCTATATTCTCGATGAGGGCTGGGAACAAATAAAACAAAGTTTATGCACTGTAACAGTCCAGCGAGGAGCAGAGTAGGGGGAGAAGACAGCTCTCCATGCACCGTCAAGCAGGAGGGAGAGCACACAGCCAAATCCCCGGATATACCTGTGTAACAGCCACCACAGGAAGTAAACAAAATGCAGCTGCATTAATTGCATTAATCCCCCCCCCTTTTCTCCCCAATTGTATCCAATCAATTACCCCACTCTTCTGAGCCGTCCCGGTTGCTGCTTCACCCCCTCTGCTGATCTGGGGAGGGCTGCAGACTACCACATGCCTCCTCTGATACATGTGGAGTCATCATCCGCTTCTTTTCACCTGACAGTGGAGAGTTTCGCCAGGGGGATGTAGCACAATCTGTGGCCGTAGCATGATCTGTGGGATGACAAAAGCACGGGGCTTTTGTTATACATTTATAACCCCCGCCAGCCCCCTTCTTCTGCAAGTTTGATCAGCTAAACAACCAATCAGCATCGCTTCTCCAAAAGAGGGACAATCACTGTAATATATTCTCTATATTATCTGGATGTATCTTATACTGCTAATATATCCATAACAGTGATTTGAGCTGGAGACCAATTTCCAACGTCTGGTCCTCTTTATTGTAACTCTCCAACTCGCGCAGCCGTCAACATTCGGGGTATATGAGAGCCTAGCTTAACCACCACTAGGTAGCTCTGTTGGTCTACTAATGATTATCATTCAGCTAAGCATTTAGTATCAGTCTACTACAATCACCACATGTGAAACAAGTAGACTTAGAAATGAAAAATGACAACATGTATCTGATAAGACATATAGAAACAGAAGTTTGACAAAACATCTGTTGTGGTTCAGCCCCCGCTCGGCCCTCTGGCTGCACTGTGAAGTCACAAAGCACATCTCCATCATCTTTCTTTGAAACACCAGGCACGTCTGCGCATGCTCATAGAGCGTCGCGTAGACACAATCAACAACAATGCACCCTGCTACAATCTACAACCACCACGCCTGTGAGTGATCATCTCATCACCAATCTACAAGACCCCAGCCAACCTATTGTGTCATTGCCAGAGCATGCCTAAGCGACAGTCAGTAATGTTGTCTAGCCTACCTAGTTTACTCGTGCCTTCTAGTCACATTGTCAACCCAAGTTTTCCTCGAGCTCTGCCCTGTCCCATGGACCCTAGCCTCTCACTTGGAACTCCCGTCTTTTGGATTTGGACCTCTAAAGGACTCACTCTCTCTCTCACGGATTACGGACCCTGGAAAACCACGCTCGGACACCTTTGCCTGCATGCACATTTCATACACTGAAAAAAAAGTCTGTTGGATTTACACTAAAAAAAAAACTATGTACATCGGTTGCACATATTATGTTTTCTAAAAATAATTTATGAATGAATTTATTTGTTTACTTATGAATCATGTCGTATATACGAAATAAAAATGCAACTTGATTGATTGATTGAAATGCATTTTTGTAAATTGTACAACCCCACCTCTCCCCTTTTTTTCAGTGTACATTGGACACGCCATTTAGGTATCGCACCAGACATAGAATAAATGCTTACACATTGCCTAGACACACAACCCGCTGGACATCACACATAATTTAGACATACATCCCACAAACAAGACGAGAAACGCAGCATACACAATACACTTTATTCTTGTGTTTTTCCTTGTTTAATTCTGTTAATAAATCCACCCTCCTGGCAGCTAAAGATTCCGCTGCCTCTGAACTGCCTCTTTTGGTTCCGCTCCGGCCATTGCCATAACATCCTCATTGAATCAATCTTATCAATATCAGTTTAGGATAGCGGTTATAGCGATAAAGTTCCTTGTTCCTTCCTTGTTTCCCCTCCTACCCTTCTTCTTCAAATAAAAACATGTAAAATGGTAGGTGGACTGCATTTTCTAGCTGCAGCAGCCACTCAAAGCGTTTTGCAATTAATGCCTCATATTTGCACACCCACACTCATAAACCGATGGCAGTGTCAGCCAAGCAAGGTAACAACCAGCTCATTAGCAGCAGTTAGGGGTGAGGTGTCTTGCTCAGGAACACCTCGACGTTTTTGCAAGGAGGAGCCGAAGATAGAACCAGCAACACTCCAGTTACCAGATGACCTGCTCTCTCTCCTTAACCACTGCTGCTATTGCCACCTCAAATATATAACATTTAGTTTTTGAGATGTTATATATATGAGGCGGCAGTAGCAGCAGTGTTCCTTGTATAACCAAAGTGAGAGCTGTGTCCGCATTCTTGGCACAAAGTCAAACACGTATTTGGTGGGTGTTGGACTCCGCCAAGGTTGTCCCTTGTCTCCGATTCTGTTTGTGATATGGACAGGATCTCAAGGCGCAGCCAAGGTGAGTAATGTATCCATTTTGGGAACCTCAGAATTGCATCTCTGCTCTTTGCAGATGATGTGGTTTTGTTGGCTTCATCAGAACGCGACCTCCAGCGCGCACTGGGGTGGTTTGCAGCTGAGTGTAAAATGGCTGGGATGAGAGTCAGCACCTCCAAATCTGAGGCCATGGTTCTCTACCGGAAAATGGTGGCTTGCTCCCTCCGGGTTGAGGATGAGTTGTTGCCTCAAGTGAAGGAGTTCAAGTATTTCGGGGTCTTGTTCACGAGTGAGGGTAGAATGGAGCGGGAGATTGACAGGCGGATTGGTGGAGCATCAGCAGTAATGCAGACATTGTACTGGACCGTTGTGATGAAGAAGGAGCTGAGCTGGAAGGCAAAGCTCTCAATTTATCAGTCCGTCTTCGTTCCAGCCCTCACCTGTGGTCATGAGCTTTGGGTAGTGACCGAAAGGGTGAGATCGCGGATAGAAGCGGCTGAAATGAGTTTCCTCCGTAGGGTGTCTGGGCTCAATCTTAGGGTGAGGAGCTCGGACATCCGCAGGGAGCTTGGAGTAGAGCCGCTGCTCCTTCGCGTCGAAAGGAGCCAGTTGAGATGGTTCAGGCATCTGATTAGAATGCCTCCTGGGCGCTTTCCTTTGGAGGTTTACTGGGCACAGCCAACTGGGAGGAGACCCCGTTGTAGACCCAGAACTCGCTGGAGGGACTACATGTCCAGTCTGGCCTGGGAGCACCTTGGAATCCCAGAGAGGAGCTGGAGGGCATTGCTGGGGAGAGGGATATCTGGAGTGCCCTACTTAGCTTGCTGCCACCACGACCCGACCCCGGAGAAATGGCTGATGATGAATGAATGAATGAATGAATATTTTTTTGAGATTACAGTGAATCATTTAGCATATTTCACTTTCTCTTTTTCTTTTTGTTCACATATTCACTCATTCCTCCTTTCTCTCATGCCTTTTCTTCCTTGTTCTTTCACTTTGTTCTTTAGTGTCTATCTACTCTCCCTCTGTGACTGTCTGCCCTGTAGATATTAAAGGTCAGGAGTTCCCATTTTCCCTGTGTTTAATGCTTATCTGATCTGTGCTTATACTTTGTGTGTGTGTGTGTGTTTTATAGTCACTGGCAAAGTAGATTCAGGGTGGTGTCATCAGTGATTCAGAAATGCTGCTGAAGACTTCTGAGGGAGATGATCAAATGCACACACACACACACACACACACACACTTACACACAGACACTCACATATATATACATATGCTACTACTACTACTTTTGGCTGCTCCCGTTAGGGGTCGCCACAGCAGCTCATCGGTTTCCATCTCTTCCTGTCCTCTGCATCTTCCTCTGTCACACCAGCCACCTGCATGTCCTCTCTTAACACACCCATAAACCTCCTCTTTGGCCTTCCTCTCTTCCTCTTCCCTGGCAGTTCCATATTCAGCATCCTTCTCCCAATATACCCAGCATCTCTCCTCTGCACATGTCCAAGCCATCTCAATCTTGCCTCTCTTGCTTTGTCTCCAAACCGTCCACTCTGAGCGGTGTCTCTAATATAATCGTTCCTAATCCTGTCCTTCTTCGTCACTCCCAATTGGAATTTTAGCATCTTCAACTCTGCCACCTCCAGCTCCGCCTCTTGTCCTTTCATCAGTGTCACTGTCTCCAAACCATATAACATAGCTGGTCTCACAAACATCTTGTAAACCTTCCCTTTAACTCTTGCTGGTACCCTTCTGTCGCAAATCACTCCTGACACTCTTCTCCACCCACTCCACCCTGCCTGCACTCTCTTCTTAACTTCTCTTCTGCACTCCCTGTTACTTTAGATGGTTGACCCCAAGTATTTAAACTCATACGCATTTGTCACCTCTACTCCTTGCATCCTCTCCATTCCACTGTCCTCCCTCTCATTCATGCATAGGTATTCCGTCTTGCTCCTACTGACTTTTATTCCTCTTCTCTCCAATGCATACCTCCACCTCTCCAGGCTCTCCTCAACCTGCACCCTACTCTCCCTACAAATCACAATGTCATCCACAAACATCATAGTCCACGAAGACTCCTCTCCCGATCTTGTCTGTAAACCTGTCTATCACCATTGGAAACAAGAAAGGGCTCAGAGCTGATCCTTGATGTAATCCCACCTCCACCTTAAACCCATCTGTCATTTCAACCGCACACCTCACCATTGTCATACTTCCCTCATACTTGTCCTGCACCACCCCTACATACTTCCCTGCAACTCCTGACTTCCTCATACAATATCACATCTCCTCTCTTGGCACCCTGTCATATGCTTTCTCTAACTCAACAAAGACACAACGTAACGCCTTCTGGCCTTCTCTATAGACCCTTGTAGAGCCTACTTAATGATTCCGTCAGGGCATCAGCTGGAGGCAAAACAAAGCCAGAAGCGGTAATGTTAAATACGAATCATGTCCTCAGGCAAGCATACATCATCTAGCTAATGTTAGTGAACGTGTGTTACCATACACACTTGGTTTCTCTATCAGGTAGGTGTAAATGTCTGGCCACTCCACAGTAGGTAATCCTGTCAAATCGTCCATCCATTGAGTGAGCGTGTATGGGTCGGCCAATCTGGTCCTGTTGGTTAATGTTAACTTTTTCAAGTAAGACGCGCGGTCCTTGGGAAAAAGCGACTGTACATATTCAGAAATACGCGTTTCTTCATCCATCGTAAATATACGAGCTGATAAAACTTGCTAGTCGGCCGGTAGCTAGCTAACGGCTTCCCTTAAATGTCTCTGAGGGGAATGTTTTGCCTCCAGCTAAGCTTTGCCCACAAAAACATCGCTATGTTTACTAATGGAAAAGGGATCTATACTTCTCAATCAACATTCTCAAAGCCAACATCGCATATGTGGTGCTCTTTCATGGCATAAAACTATACTGCTACTTGCTAATTGTCACCTCTCCTCTTAACCTACCTTCTATTACTCTTTCCCATGTCTTCATGCTGTGGCTGATCATTTTTATACCTCTATAGTTGCTACAGTTGTGCACATCGCCATTGCTCTTGAAAATCGGTACCGGCATGCTTCTTCTCCACTCCTCAGGCATCCTCTCACTTTCCAAGTTTGTGTTAAACAATCTAAACTTAGCACAAAAAGTAAGGAAATTTGTGTTTGGTAGATTATTTCTTTGTTGTAACAATGTTTCTTGGCAATAAATCTTATATCAGGCACCTGATTGTCAGCACCTGGGGTACCAGAAGCTCAAAACAAGAGTCAATAGCATCAGCAAAATAAGCTGTTTGGCATTGGCAGAGAAGATTTGGCAAATTTTTCATGGGCGCAACCCACATACTCAGCTCTGCTGCTCATCCCACAAATGCATGTTCCTTACAAATGTGGCACCATTTAAAAGGGAAATAAACAGGCTTTCCAACGGTATAAGATTTATTGCCAAGCAGCATTGTTACAACAAAGAAATAATCTACCAAACACAAATTTCTTTACTTTTTGTGTTAAGTATAGTTAAAAATTCATCTGACATCTCTCCTAAACATCTCCATGCCTCCACAGGTATGTTATCAGGACTGACTGCCTTTCCACTCATCATCCTCTTCTTAGCTGCCCTCACTTCCTCCTTGCTAATCTACTGCATTTCCTGGTTCACTATCCCCACATCATCCAACCTTCTCTCTCTCTTATTTTCTTCATTCATCAGCCCCTCAATGTACTCCTTCCGCCTTCTCAGCACACTTTCCTCGCTTGTCAGCACATTTCTATCTCTATCCTTGATCGCCCTAAATTGCTGAACATCCTTCCCAGCTTGGTCCCTCTGTTTAGCCAATCGGTACAAGTCCTTTTCTCCTTCCTTAATGTCTAACTTCTCATACAACTCACCGTATGCCTTTGACTTCGCCATCTCTCTCTTCGCTTTACGTTGCATCTCCTTGTACTCCTGTCTACGTTGTAATCCTGTCTGACTATCCCACTTCTTCTTTGCCAACCTCTTCCTCTGTATACTTTGCTATACTTCCTCATTCCACCACCAAGTCTCCTTGTATCCTTCCTCTGTCCTGATGATACCCCAAGTACCTTCCTAGCTGTCTCCCTCACTATGTATTCTGCAGTGGTTGCCCAGCCATCCGGCATCTCTTCACTACCACCCAGTGCCTGTCTTAACTCCTCCCTGAACTCCACACAACAGTCTTCCCTCTTCAACTTCCACCATTTGATCTTCAGCTCTGCCTTCACTCGCTTCCTCTTCTTGGTCTCCAAAGTCATCCTACAGACCACCATCTGATGCTGCCTAGCTACATTCTCCCCTGTCATCACCTTGCAGTCTTCAATCCCTTACAGATTGCACTTTCTACATAAGATATAGTCCATCTGTGTGCACTTTCCTCAACTCTTGTACGTCACCCTGTGTTCCTCCCTCTTCTTGAAATATGTATTCATCACAGCCATTTCCATCCTTTTCACAAAATCCCCCACCATTTGTGCTTCCACATTTCTCTCCTTGACACCATACCTACCTGTCTCCTTCTCATCATCTCTGTTCCCTTCACCAACATGCTCATTGAAGTCTGCTCCAATCACCACTCTCTCCTCCTTGGGTATACTCTCCACCACGTCGTCCAACTCACTCCAGAATTCTTCTTTCTCTTCCATCTCGCATCCAACTTGCGGGGCATATGCACTGATAACATTCATCAATACACCTTCGATTTCCAGCTTCATACTCATCACTCTGTCTGACACTCTCTTTACCTCCAGCATACTCTTGACATACTCCTCCTTCAGATTTACCCCTACCCCATTTTTCCTCCCATTCGTACCATTATAGAAGAGTTTGAACCCACCTCCGATATTCCCGGCCTTACTCCCCTTCCACCTGGTCTCTTGGACACACAGTATACCTACCTTTCTTCTTTCCATCATATCAACCAGCTCCCTCCCTTTACCAGTCATAGTGCCAACATTCAAAGTTCCGACTCTCACCTCCTACCCTTCCTCCTCTCTTGCTGCCTCTGGACATGCCTTCCCCCTCTCCTGCTCCTTCGCCCAACAGTAGCATAGTTTCCACCGGCACCCTGCTGGTTAACAGTACCTGTGGCGGTCGTTGGTAACCAAGGCCTCGACCGATCCGGTATGGAAATCTGATTTATGAGCCGCATATTTGATTTGGCAAAGATTTTACACCAGATGCCCTTCTGGACGCAACCCTCCCCATTTATCAAGGCTTGAGACCGGCACTAAGAATGCACTGGCTTGTGCATCCTCAGCGGCTGGGTTTTATATATATCTATATATATATATTAGATAGATAGATAGACATGTTTCTATATGTGTGGGGGAATAAAGGCAGGAAGACTGTGTGTGTGTGTTTGTGTGTGCGCATTTGTGTGTGTGTGTGTTTGTGCGTGTGTGAGAGAGAGAGAGAGAGAGAGGGAGAGTCCTTACAGAATTTATATGTAGATGCTTCAAACAGCAGAACACACACCCTTAAGGCAATGAGTAACAGGTGAAAAAATCACACATTGGGTGAACATGTTCATTTCTTATTGTGAGCAGCTGTCCTAAAATATATGCAGTTGCATTTATTTCCTTTTGGTAAAAGCATCCACCAAATAGCATAACCAGTATGTAGTGGTTATAAATGGCTATTGGACCCTTAAAATGAGGAATATGCTAGCCAAACTCAAGCAACATGAGAATTTTCCTCACTGGTCTATTGGGTCACCCTCTATAATGAAATCTGAAAACAACAGTTTTGTTCATCGCTGGCCCTTTTTCCTACCTTCCTGATCACCTCTAGCAATGTATAGATAATAGCATGGTGGCCTTTCGGGCAAAGGCAAGTAGCATTTCCTGCCGATGTCGTTGGTTTGAATCCAGCTGTTGAATAAGCTCATATGTATCGCTCCCATTTCTATTCAGTGTGTTCAATGGTCTTCATAAAAAAAATGTTCTTTTCAAATTTAGAATGTAGATGTCAGCAAATTGAACTCTGTATTTTTTTTAAAGTGGCAATTGGACATTCTCCATAGGGGTAGTGGTTGAGTCAGGAAGGGCATCCAATGTAAAATTTTGCCAAATCAGTTTGCAGATTGACAAGACCATACCGGATTGGTGGAGGCCCCTATTAACAACAGCCAGCATTGATGCTGTGCCCTGACAAGGTCCTGATGGAAACTGTAAAATCTGCTATGGCGACCCCTGAAAAACAGGGGAAAAGCTGAAAGAAGAAGAAGAATCAAAGATTCTCACCTTAATAAATGTCTGTTAAATTACTATCTTTCGCTGAACGAGGTGACACAATGATGAGTCAGCCTATCCGCCACTGATGAAAGCACTTGCAATTACAGTAATATGGAGAAATATAAACATGTCACTGGCAACATCCATCCAGCCATCCATTATCCAAACCGCTTATCCTACACAGGGCCATGGGGATGCTGGATCCTATCCCAACAGTCACTGGGCGGCAGGCGGGGAGACACCCTGGACAGGCCGCCAGTCCATCACAGGTCACAGGCAACATTTCTACCAAAAATATCAAAGTATTGTAAAGGTAGTGAGGTGTTTTCTCTCACCCAACAGGAATTGGTCCACCACAGAGGATAGGCGGAACAAATGCTCTGTTTTCCGGTGTTTTGGCACACAAGCTAGCTAGTGGTTTTCAGATGACGACTGGGAAGTAAGTGTATTCCAAAAAAGAACGAAACGGGAATCTTCGAGGTTGTCACTTTAAATTATCGTTCTTTCCACCTCAGCTGAAGGCGAAAAAAGAAGTGCAAAGGTTATGAGAAGGGCTGCTGGAGGAGAAGAGGAGCAGAGAGGAAGAGGAGGGAGGAGGAGATGCACCGGGAAATATGGAGGGTCCAACAGGAGGCGGCGCTACAACTGAGCAGCACCGAAGCTGAACTATGGCTACTGAATGACAGGAACACTGAACTACAAGAGGAGGTGTGTGTGTGTGTGTCTGTGGGCCTGTGTGTGTGTGTGTGTGTGTGTGTGTGTGTGTGTGTGTGTGTGTGTGTGTGTGTGTGTGTGTGTGTGTGTGTGTGTGTGTGTGTGTGTGTGTGTGCATGCATGCTCATGCATGTGCGTGCATGCTCATGCATGTGTATTTGCACATGTCTTGAAAATGGAAAAAAGGGGAATGCGAGAGATGGACAGAAAGGCACAGAGGGACAGAAAGAGATTAGTTTTACTTTAGCAATTTACTGCAGCGATGTTCTGTGCCAGTGCCATTCAAATGAAGCTAGATTAAATTTAGAATCCATGTGCGTGCACATGGGTGTGTGTTTCTCTATTTGTGGTCACGAAGAGAAGAGGAAGGAAGAGGAGGAGAAGATATTGAAATAGAGAGACAGATGGATACAGAGAGACAGTTTATATTTGCTTTGGCAGCAGACTTTGAATGGACAGTGTGCCAGCACCATTTAAATAGAGCTGAATTAAACTGGGTGAGAGAAGAAGAGGGAAGAGATATAGAGCGATGGCAGGATGGGGTGTTCATAAAAGGAGCAGGAAAAACGGAAGGCATCACAAGTCTTTGTGTGTGTGTGTGTGTGTGTGTGTGTGTGTGTGTGTGTGTGTGTGTGTGTGTGTGTGTGTGTGTGTGTGTGTGTGTGTGTGTGCGCGTGTGTGTGTGTCTCACGTGTCTCGAGGGGAGCAGTCTGAGTCTGCAGTCACGACACATTTCAACTGTCTGACCAAGCTAAGAGGAACACAAACCCTTAAAACCACACAAAGAGGCACGCACAGTCATACAAACAAAATAAACGTCCACCTCATCCTCATCATGGACTTCCCTTTTTAACCTCTAGCTAAACTCTGTGTCCGTCCCAGCTCCCTTACTGTTATCTCACCCATGTTAACCTGCAGGTCTCTTTAGTTCTCCCTCACTGCCTTTTACTGTTGTTTGGTTCTATACCACTCTCGATATCAATCAATCCGTCCTTCGTTCAGTGTCCTCCTCCCATCTGTTTCACTCAGAGGCCAGAGAGTTTATCTCTAATGGCCCAGAGTACATTTCTTAAGATCCTTAAAGACAACATCAGACTGAATTCAGAGCATATTTAGACATATTTCCAAGTAAAACAGGATATAAGGGGCGGGACAAAATGTAGGGTGGGGTGTAATTTGATCCCTCAAGACTTGATTGGATGGTGCCAAACATATGATGTTTTTGGTTAGAATGCACCCGCCCACTCGGACTTAGTGACGCAATCACAAAAACTTGGCTGTTTTAGAGGAAGTGAACGCGATTCGGTTATGACGTATAACAAATTCACTACAACTAATTCCCCCGGTCTTGGTCGTGTGGCTAATAAAACTAATCTAAATCTAAAATAAATCAAAATTTTATTTTTATTTGTATTTTTTGAGGGGGGGCATAACTTTGTTGAATATGTGCATATTATGACTGAGGAAATGAGCTGACAAATTATAAAAGTTCATTTTCACTTCAGATTCTTAAAGAATTTGACTGTACAGTCTTTGTTCAGACTACTAAGTCAGTGCTTCAGTTCTTTCTTTCTTTCTAGGCAAGTCAAGTCAGTTTTATTTGTATAGCCCATTATCACAAATTACAAATCTACCTCAGTGGGCTTTACAGCAGCACAGCATCCTGTCCTTAGACCCTTGTATTGGATAAGGGACAACCCCCTAAAAAAATCCCTTTAACAGGGAGAAAAGGTAGGAAGAAACCTCAGGGAGAGCAACAGAGGAGGGATCTCTCTCCCGAGATGGACAGACATGCAATGGATGTTGTGTTTACACAATTTACACAATACAACATTGAAAGAGGATAACAGAATCATAATGGAATTATAATATATATGAAGAATATGATGAGGAGGATGCCAAGCAGAGTCCAGATGCCACCGGAACAACCTAGGACCTGAGCCATGCAACCAGCATCACTATGTAGACCCGACAGGAGGACAGATTACACATGCACACAGGGGAGACTCACATCACACCATTCACATACACAGGGGAAGAGACAAGAAAAAAGAAAAAAAACATTATTCACACATCAACACGTTCATCTCATTTTCTCCACTCCTCTCATATCCGCACTCTGTTCCTTTCTTCTTCCAGCCTCTCCCATCCAACATTCAGCTCAAGATTCCCAGCCGTACCTCTCACCTTCCTCTCTTTCTATTCTTCATCTGTTTCTGTCTCCGTCTCTCTCTCCGTCTCTATCACAATCATTATCTGTGTTTCTATTTCCATTTCTTTCTCTGTTGCTGCAGCTGTTATCTTTCTATCTCTGTGTCTATCCCCCTTCATCCACTGACTGGCTTGCCCCCCACCATCCTTCCAGGGTGTGTGTCCAGAGTGGTCCATCCACTTCAAGGTGTCCGGATGTAATTTTTACAGCTGACATTGTTCTATTATGTCAGCCACAGCGCCTCACCACCCTGCTACCACCCCCCGTTTTCTTCTCTTTCCCATCTGTTTCAAACATCTGGCTCAGGGTTTTACAGCACTGCCCTAGCAGGACTAACTTTAATGTCTTTCTTGTTTCTTTCTTTCTTTTTTGAGTTTGTCTTCAGTCTCTTTTCTCTCTTTTCCTTCCTATCTTGTTCAAAGCCCTGATGTTAACATTCGGTCCTGGACAGAAATTCATATTGATTTGTGTGTGTGTGTGTGTGTGTGTGTGTGTGTGTGTGTGTGTGTGTGTGTGTGTGTGTGTGTGTGTGTGTGTGTGTGTGTGTGTGTGTGTGTGTGTGTGTGTGTGTGTGTGTGTGTGTGTGTGTGTGTAACACTGGTGCTGAGAGATAATGGGGTTTTTTATCACAACCTTGAGATATCCTGTTGTTGCCAGGATATGGTTGCAATGTCAAAGCATCCTTATCATTGATCACTAGAGAATATAGCTGACCTGGTGTCAACCTCTCCCATCACACCACCAGACATTCACAGCAATAGATAAGGAGACACCAGAACCACAGAAAAGAGGAAATTGTTTGATGTAAGTCAAGTTGTTGTCCTATCGCCCATCTGCTGAGGCAGCCTACATCGTATTTTGTGCCGTTTTGTTGTTCGGTTCAGCATGGGTCCATTTAACATATACTTTGTTGGGTATTGCCCTTCACATTGTGCTTTTTATTTTGTTGCCGGCAATCATTTAGGACACCTACACATTTTTGGATAGACATCTCAGTCTAAACAAGGATTGTTCAGACATGCACTCTTCATGATATGAGAAAATACAGATCGTGTAGTGTCCTCTTTTGGTCAAATGTTCTCTCTCAAGCGTTTCGCTAGGTGAAAGGCAGGGGAACAGTATATTTTAGATGCAATGTCCAGTGAGGTGTCAGAACGTAATAATTCATCATCTGGATCTCTCCGTGTCTTTAACATTTAACATTCTGCGTAAGTTCTGGTATACATCCTTCTTTTTTGTTTCGATTGTACTCAAGAGCCACAAAAATGCCGGAAATAAGACACCAAAAGTGATGGCCAGTCTGTCAGTATCACTTGTCATGCGACTTTATTGTGCACAGCGAACAATAGTGGGTCTCCCTCCGCTGTTTGTAAAATGGTGGTTGCAGCTTGGGTGAAGTGATAATGATGTATTGACGCATTAACCTGAACAGTCATGATCAATAGTGCTGTTAATCGTACTCATTTTTAGTATTACTTCCTGAGTAGGGTTTAAATTAGGATCAGGAAACTATCTCCAAAACCAGGCCATCGCCAATTGAAACAAAATCAGAACCTGGACCTCTACAGGTTGCATATCAACACAATAGCAATACAATCTGCCAATGGAGCTTTGATAAGATAATCTGTTTTCACTACATTTTCAGAAAACAAACAGAAAAGGAAGTTCACATGTGTCTGCATGTGTGTCATTACAATGCCTCTGATAGCGTTAAGTTGATGGTGCTGTGATGGACACATACACACATCGGCGGTCACTCGGGGTCGAGTATGACTGTCCTCCCTCTGGGTCCTCAGGTGGGTGTAGAGGCCGATCCTGGAGCCACATAATGGCAGGACACCGGCACGTGACAGCTTTTTACGTGGCGTGTCTGATGCACCTACAGCCACCACATGGTCCTTGGCAGGGGGTGGCCAGAGTCCAATGGCATGGAGAGCCAAGATGATTGGGGATCACCCTCTGTTGCAGCCTTCATCCACCGTCACTGCCATTGTGACCTGGAGACATCTTCCACCAGTTCCACTGTTGAGGTCTTTGTTGGATCGTGCTTCATCTGGAACCTCCCCCTTGACCTGTCCACCTTGGGTGAGCCTACAAGGAGCCAAGCTCCATACAGCATAGCTCTTGGGATCATTGGTACATGCAACCTTCCCCTACACGGCAAGGCGGCGACCCAAGAGAAGACACACACACACACACACACACACACACACACACACCTTGTGATTTAATTGTGTGAAACGTATTTGTTAGCCCCACTTGTCACCGAGGGATGATCTTTCCTTTTAAAACATAAAACACCCTCTTCATTTTTCCTCTCTTGACGTCAGGATTCACCCTGGCATTTCTTTCTTGCTCCGTCTCTCCCCGTTATTTTTTCCTTTTTATTATCATTTTCTCTCACTGACTTACTCTTACATTTGTCTATGCTTCTCTCATTATTGTGTTGCTGCGTAGCCTATTTCTTAACATGACCTACCGTACGTGAGCAACCCGCTAAGTCAGATTTCCTCTGCGTACTAACTGACTACAAATAAATCTGACTGGCTGGGACGCCAACTCCTCCCACATTCTTTCTATCTCAGTGCCTTCCTCTCTCTCTCTCTCTCTCTCTCTCTCTCTCTCTCTCTCTCTCTCTCTCTCTCTCTCTCTCTCCCCCCCTCCTTCTGTTGCCTTACTCTCGCTGTCTCCATCTTTCTCTCTCCCCATCAATCTCTTCTGTCTGTCAGCTCCTTCTCTCTGCCTCAGTGTCTTTGCACCACTAAGCCCCTCCAACCGCTTGCTTCTCACTGCCTTAACTTCAGATGGCGCGGTGGGGGTCGGGGGGGGGGTGTCAGACAGAAAAGGTCAGCCTGTCTAGGGGAAAAGTCATTTGACCTTTAACCTCAAACAAACAGTGGCGGGGTCAGCGGCTCACTCAAAACACAGCTGCTAAGTCGAACACTTGCGTTTGTGTGTGCGCCTAAGTATTTGCACACCAGCGTGTCTTTTTGTGAGCGGCTCTTCACGCGAGCCCAGAAGTGTCACGATACCCTATAAACAAAAGCATGTGGACATGGGTGCTTTGATGCTGGTGTGTACATACTGCGTATGCATGTGTGTCTCTTTCTCTTGTCTACATGTACACGTGTGATGCACATGAATGTACATCACTGTTTTTATGTGCGCCTTCATACGCGTGTTTTTTAATTGCGTGCACGTGCGATGACGTCGGACTGTGGTTTACAATGGTTAGGTTAAGAGCCGGGGCTCCCTGGGTCTGCGTGACTTCCACCTAACAGCACTGTAATCTGTCTCTCACTCCAGCCCCTAATGATAGCAGTCTCTCCCTCACTGTGGCTAGATTGGCACACACACACACACAGCATATCACACTGACAAACACACACAGGTAGGAATTATGCGCACATATGCGTATATACTCTCATAGAGAAAGGGCGTACACAAGCAGGCAAAGTTGCACTAATTTTATGTATTTATTTATTCCCCCCCCTTTTTTTTCCTCCCCAATTGTATCCGGCCAATTACCCCACTCTTCCAAGCCGTCCCGGTCTCTGCTCCACCCCCTCTGCCGATCCGGGGAGGGCTGCAGACTACCACATACCTCCTCCAATACATGTGGAGTCGCCAGCCGCTTCTTTTCACCTGACTGTGAGGAGTTTCGCCAGGGGGATGTAGTGTGTGGGAGGAACACGCTATTCCTCCCAAGAAACCCCCCACCCCCACCCCCCAGAACAGGCACCCCGACCGATCAGAGGAGACGCTAGTGCAGTGACCAGGACACATACCCACATCCGGCTTCCCACCCGCAGACACGGCCAATTGTGTCTGTAGGGATGCCCAACGAAGCCAGAGGTAACATGGGGATTCAAACCAACAATCCCGGTGTTGGTAAGCAATGGAATAGACCGCCACGCCACCCAGACACCCTAAAGGTGCACTTATGTGCACACATATACACACGCACAGAGTAATTGCATAAAACGACTTAACACTCCCCATGTACACTGGCACGTTGGCAGCTTATAACACACATGTATGTACTCAGACACATAAACACACAAATGCAGATATGCACAGCTGCAGATGCGCACACAGACACACACCAACACCAGCACAGACTTAAAAATCTAGTGTATGTTGTCCATCAACAGGGGATTTCCTTACCAAACAAGGAGGACCAGATGTGGAGACGCATGTATGGAGAACCCCATGGGTAGAACTATGTATATTCTTACCGACAGACCGACACGAGATACACAGCGTCACACACAAACGTACACAATCTCTCTCTCTCTCTCTCTCTCTCTCTCTCTCTCTCTCTCTCTCTCTCTCTCTCTCTCTCTCTCTCTCTCTCTCTCTCTCTCTCTCTCTCTCTCTCTCTCTCTCTCTCTCTCTCTCTCTCTCTCTCTCACACGCACACACACACAATAAAGCCCTTACCAGACAGGCAACAGATGTTTTGGGTCATAGTCATCTTTTAACAATCCTATAATAATCCTGTCATTCCTCTAGAGGGAGCTGTTCGTGCACAGGGCTGTATCAGAAAAACTCAGAAGTACTAGTTGACGGATCAGTTGACTTATTGCCTGGTCCAGTGGAACCAGTAGAACTTATTAGGTGTTCCTGAAAGCTTACGAACGCTCAGCGTTCACAACTGGTTTATTCACAGACACATCTGTTTCAGTCTACCTTGTTTTACGATATAACTGTTTGCTCATAAAACATTGCTCAAGTGAAACTGCACTGAAAACCAAAAGAAATGCCTCTTCGCCCCCGGCGAATAATTTTTAATATTTTATTACAGTGTGGATTTATATTGATTTATAGTTCGGTGAGGCTGCAGTCGGAATCTACTTCCACAATGACTCTTAACTCGTCTTCAATTTACACGATCAGCTTCCTCAAGAAAGTAATTTTATCACTATCCGACCATCTTGTTAAGCAAACAACAGGTGTGCATGCTATCAAACGGCAGATGGTGTCAATGATGTAAGCCGTTCAAATGGCAGGTGTTTGAAATGAAACGAGCCAATGTTTGTGGTCATGCACCGCGGTGGTGGGAAATGCATGCAAGTCATGAGAATGATATGAAGAGCTGAGCGAGAGCAGCATTCCCCCCCCTCCCCCCAAAAGGGAGCGGGTAGTCCGCCCACCTTTAGGTTTTTAATAATGGAGACAGTTTGTGGGTAGCAACGGGACAGGGTATGAGACACGTTATGGGATTCACTCCTATGCCAGGGACTTAGCTACTCATCGTTCCCTGGATGGGAAGAAGTGTGTGTCTCCAGCTGTGGCGCTAGACCTGCTGTGTGCAGATGATCCATTTATTTCCAGCCTCCCCTCAGCAAGCAGCCGTTTGCTTCGGTCACACTGGAAGTCCAGTTGAGGAAACGGTCTTCCTCATCAGGTCCTGAACCGAGCATGTGAAGGCCATAGCATGTCAAATTTTGAACTCAGAATATGACATGTGTATGGCCACGTGACTGTAGGCCTGCTAAAACAGCCACGTTATAGTAAAACTGTGTCTGCATATGAGACATCTGTACTCATCTCTCTCTTCCACCCGTTTTGCTTTTTATTTTTATCTTCTTATTTTATTCTTCCCCTCACTAGTCATTTTGCTTTTAGCATGCTGTTATAATAGTTTTCTGTGTTCTTTATTAAAGTGCCCCGCTCAAAGTAGTTTAAAAAAACCCTCTTATTTCAGACCATTCCTCCATACTATGTGAACACATCTCTTCATTCCTTTCTTTACAAAGTGTATCTGGGTCTCAGTGACCCACCAGACGCCATCGTATTGCCAGTGATGTCTTTGTGACCCTGTTACAAAAGGGTGCTTAGATTAATGTTCCCCTCTGTTTTGTGTGTGGGGGGTGGTGGTGGTTGTGGTGGGGGTGGTTGGGGTGTATTGGCTGGGTCAGGAACGTGTGCTTCTGTTTGTTCATGCAATAATTTATGGGCACGTGATGGGCATGTGTGTGTGTGTGTGTGTTTGGCGGCCCTGCACATTTGTACGTGCATGTGTGTGCATGTGTCTCTAAGCGACCCCCTATTAAACCTGAAACACAGTGACTCTGTCAGGGCTGCTTGTTTGCGTGGGTTTCACTGACCCAGCCTCCTCGACTTGCGCCAGTCCGTCACTGCCATTCATTCCCTTTCTCTTGGCTCACTTTTTTCTATTTTTTTCGTCTTTGTCTTGGGCCAGATACTTTATTACCCTGAAGAGAGACTCAGGATTTGCCTTTCTTTCATTCATTTCACTCTATCACGCACTCTCTCTCTAACCCCAGTCTCTTTCATCCCTCTCAACCTTTCCCTCTCTCCATTGTCTTCCCCTGTCTCTCCGGCCTCAGGTAGAGCTGCTGCAGGAGACAGTGAGGCGGGAGTGTGAAGAGAGAGGGGAGCTGGCTGCAGCGCTGACCCGGGCTCGGGAGCAGCTCCTGGACATATGTAGCTCTCAAGTTTGCTGAATTCCAATGCATGAGATTTGTTGACGGACGGATGGACGTACAGACAGGGCGGTCAAAAACTAAGAATACAATTATTATTCATTTATTTGTTTGTTTGTTTTATTAACAAAAACTGAAGAATACAATTATTATTACGTATTTATGTATTTTTGTTTTTATTAACATATACTACACAAACATTTAAGACAATAAAAACAGTCCGTGCATTCAGAGAAAACTGCATCATAGAGCACGCACACAGTACAACCACAACGCGCAGTACCAGCATATGACCGCAGGTTGTCCTTCGTGCTGCACGACATACAATGGCCAAGTAAATAAGCTATAGCAGCAGCAGAGTAATAAAGCTGAGTTACTTACTACTACTACTACTTTCGGCTGCTCCCGTTAGGGGTCGCCACAGCGGATCATCCGTTTCCATTTCTTCCTGTCTTCTGCGTCTTCCTCTGTCACACCAGCCACCTGCATGTCTTCCCTCACCACATCCATAAACCTCCTCTTTGGCCTTCCTCTTCTCCTCTTCCCTGGCAGCTCCATATTCAGCATCCTTCTAC
This sequence comes from Lampris incognitus, assembly GCF_029633865.1. Classification (NCBI taxonomy): domain Eukaryota; kingdom Metazoa; phylum Chordata; class Actinopteri; order Lampriformes; family Lampridae; genus Lampris; species Lampris incognitus. The sequence goes on from NC_079217.1 coordinate 39,672,959, forward strand.
CAATATACTCAGCATCTCTCCTCCACACATGTCCAAGCCATCTCAATCTTGCCTCTCTTGCTTTGTCTCTAAACCGTCCAACCTGAGCTGTCCCTCTAATATACTCGTTCCTAATCCTGTCCTTCTTCGTTACTCCCAGTGAAAATCTTAGCATCTTCAACTCTGCCACCTCCAGCTCCGCCTCCTGTCTTTTCATCAGTGCCACTGTCTCCAAACCATATAACATAGCTGGTCTCACAACCATCTTGTAAACTTTCCCTTTAACTCTTGTTGATACCCTTCTGTCGCAAATCACTCATGACACACTTCTCCACCCACTCCAACCTGCCTGCACTCTCTTTTTCACCTCTCTACTGCATCCTGACCATTCCACTGTCCTCTCTCTCATTCACGCATAGGTATTCTGTCGTGCTCCTACTGACTTTCATTCCTCTTCTCTCCAGTGCATACCTCCACCTCTCCAGGCTCTCCTCAACCTGCACCCTACTCTCGCTACAGATCACAATGTCATCCACGAACATCATTGTCCATGGAGACTCCTGCCTGATCTTGTCCGTCAACCTGTCCATCACCATTGCAAACAAGAAAGGGCTAAGAGCCGATCCTTGATGTAATCCCGCCTCCACCTTGAACCCATCTGTCATTCCAACCGCACACCTCACCATTGTCACACTTCCCTCATACATATCCTGCACCACTCCTACATACTTCTCTGCAACTCCTGACTTCCTCATACAATACAACACCTCCTCTCTCGGCACTCTGTCATAAGCTTTCTCTAAATCTACAAAGACACAATGCAACTCTTTCTGGCCTTCTCTATACTTCTCAATCAACATTCTCAAAGCAAACATCGCATCTGTGGTACTCTTTCGTGGCATGAAACCATACTGCTGCTCGCTGATCGTCACCTCTCCTCTTAACCTAGCTTCTATCACTCTTTCCCAAATCTTCATGCTGTGACTGATCAACTTTATGCCTCTGTAGTTGTTACAGTTCTGCACATCGCCCTTGTTCTTGAAAATCGGTACCAGTATGCTTCTTCTCCACTCCTCAGGCATCCTCTCACTTTCCAGGATTGTGTTAAACAATCTACTTAAAAACTCCACTGCCATCTCTCCTAAACATCTCCATGCCTCCACAGGTATGTCATCAGGACCAACTGCCTTTCCACTCTTCATCCTCTTCATAGCTGCCCTCACTTCCTCCTTGCTAATCCGCTGAACTTCCTGATTCACTATCCCTACATCATCCAACCTTCTCTCTCTCTCATTTTCTTCATTCATCAGCCCCTCAAAGTATTCCTTCCACCTTCTTAGCACTCTCTCCTTGCTTGTCAGCACATTTCCATCTCTATCCTTGATCGCCCTAACTTGCTGCACATCCTTTGCAGCTTGGTCCCTCTGTCTAGCCAATCGGTACAAGTCCTTTTCTCCTTCCTTAGTGTCTAATCTGTCATACAACTCACCATACGCCTTTGCCTTTGCCACCTCTCTCTTTGCTTTACGCTGCATCTCCTTGTACTCCTGTCTACTTTCTTCATCTCTCTTACTATCCCACTTCTTCTTTGCCAACCTTTTCCTCTGTATAATTTGCTGTACTTCCTCATTCCACCACCAAGTCTCCTTGTCTTCCTTCCTCTGTCCTGATGACACACCAAGTACCTTCCTAGCTGTCTCCCTCACTATTTCTGCAGTGGTTGCCCAGCCATCTGGCAACTCTTCACTACCACCCAGTGCCTGTCTTACCTCCTGCCTGAACTCCACACAACAGTCTTCCTTCTTCAACTTCCACCATTTGATCTTCGGCTGTGTCTTCACTTGCTTCCTCTTCTTGGTCTCCAAAGTCCTCCTACAGACCACCATCCGATGCTGCCTAGCTACATTCTCCCCTGTCACCACCTTGCAGTCTCCAATCCCTTTTAAATGGCGCCTTCTACATAAGATATAGTCCACCTGTGTGCACTTTCCTCCACTCTTGTACGTCACCCTGTGTTCCTCCCTCTTCTTGAAATATGTACTCACCACAGCCATTTCCATCCTTTTCGCAAAATCAACCACCATCTGTCCTTCCACATTTCTCTTCTTGACTCCATACCTTCCCATCACCTCCTCATCACCTCTGTTCCCTTCACCAACATGTCCATTGAAGTCCGCTCCAATCACCACTCTCTCCTCCTTGGGTACCCTCTCCACCATGTCGTCCAACTCACTCCAGAATTCTTCTTTCTCCTCCATCTCACACCCAACTTGCGGGGCATATGTACTGATAACATTCAGCAATAAACCTTCAATTTCCAGCTTCATACTCATCACTCTGTCTGACACTCTCTTCACCTCCAGCACACTCTTGACATACTCTTCCTTCAGAATTACCCCTACCCCATTACTCCTCCCATTCACACCATGGTAGAAGAGTTTGAACCCACCTCCGATACTCCTGGCCTTACTCCCCTTCCACCTGGTCTCTTGCACACACAGTATGCCTACCTTTCTTCTTTCCATCATGTCAGCCAGCTCTCTCCCTTTACCAGTCATAGTGCCAACATTCAAAGTTCCAACTCTCACCTCCACATGCCTACCCTTCCTCCTCTCTAGCTGCCTCTGGACATGCTTTCCCCCTCTCCTTCTCCTTCGCCCAACAGTAGCATAGTTTCCACCGACACCCTGCTGGTTAACAGTACCGGTGGCGGTCGTTGGTAACCCGGGCCTCGAACGATCCGGTATGTAAGTCTTATTTATGATCCGCATATTTGATTTGGCAAAGGTTTTATGCCGGATGCCCTTCCTGACGCAACCCTCCCCATTTGTCCGGGCTTGGGACCGGCACTAAGGATGCACTGGCTTGTGCATCCTCAGTGGCTGGGTTAAAGCTGAGTTACTTACATGATCTATAATAAGGAGGGTTGCGTAGACGCTGAAGTGGAAGCTGTTGCTGTGGTTGAGATTTTTGCGTTATTATATTCCCAGGTTACCTTCTTAGCCTTTTTTAGAAGTTTTCGATTGGGTGCGAATTTAAAACAGGGGTCCTTGTTGTTGACCGTGACCGTAATCACTGAGCTGAGGGTTTTGTCCATGTCAAGGCTGGCTCTGAAGTCAGTTCTGTTTTTACAGACTAGACTGAAAAGTCTCTCCTCGTCTGCACTGCTGTGAGCAATTACAAGCAACAAGTGTGCTAGTTGTGATAGACAACCAAATCGATTAATAGCTGATCCTGGCACATTTACTGGCGATAGAAAAGCCCATATCACATCCATCCTTGGTACACTGCGGTGGTGCTACTACCTTTAGTCTCTAGCTTGGTCTCTGCTTCGTTCCACACATGCTGTGGAATTTCCTCTTTTCGCAAACTCTGATAGTCCATGAATTCCTCCCACAGGTTGTCAGTGGCGCTGCCATCCCACTGTAGATGCATCTTGAATTTGTAGATATTCCACAGTCGCCACGTAGAAAGATCACAGCACTGTAGAACTTACTGACATCTGTGTCACCGACGTCACCATTTTCAATCACATTTGCAGCTTGCACTGAGTTGTAAAGCCAATGAATGTCTGCTTGTTTGGCTTGGCCTTACTGCAGTCGATGTGCATTACATTGCTGTGTTTCTGTAATTCTACACAATCAATAAATTCCTGCATCAATTTTTTGAGCATATTTTCCACCTGACTATGCATGACATGAATGCAGGGGTCCCCACGTTGAAAAAACAAGTTCAATTCAGTGAATGACGGCAATGCAGCCTGGTAAAAAAGTAGATACATTTCAGACATATGATTTTGGAAATTGTTACATAGTCGCTTGAATCGTGGGTTTTGCACTGGGCCATTCGTAGAGGCAACGTAACTTTTCAGGGCGGGAAACTGCTTCAGGACCATCCAAAGGAGTTGAATCAAGTGCAACTGGACTTGGTATATATCCGTGAAGACGTTTTGCCCCTCATCCAAGAGGCTTCCTCAGTTCGTGCCTTTCTGACTAGACGAAGCTAGTCTGACTGGCTGGTGATGAGACTTATACCAAGTCAAGTTGCACTTGATTCAACTCCTTTGGATAACCATGACCTGGATGAATGAGAACATTCACAGACATGCTTCAGGACCCTTTCAATCCCAGTCTGCAAACTCAGCCAGTGAGCTGAGACGTGTTTGAGAATGGCTCTGTATTCAACATCACAAAATTCGCAGTAGCTAGCTAACTCGTTCCTCCTCTTACTTGACTTGTCAAAGTAATAGAACAGATCAATAGTTAAATCTTCAATATCAAACGCTATGCACTTAGTAAACCCACAACCCCTTTCCTGGCTGCATTATGAATGATATGACAAGGACATCCTACTACATAGATGTCTGGGTTTTCCCGCAGAAGCCTGGTTTTCACTGAATTTCGCCACGCCTTGTTGACCGATGCGTTGTCCATTACAAAAGAAATGCAATTACTCCAGGAGATGCCATGTTCTGTCATTACATTGTTGACTTTGGAGCATAGTGTCTCAGCATCTCCAGCATTTGTAGAGCACATGTTGAAAAACTCGTGCGAGACTCGAGTGTGACGCTTTATGTCAAAGAGCCGTACAGTCACTGGGTTCATTTTTTGAGACCAGAGTCGTTGCTCCCATCCATGCCCATTGAATTAACCTTCTTTCATTGATGCAATAGTAGGTGCAAGGAAATGTGGTGCTAGTGTATCATTACTTATACAGGATGTCTTTGTCACAGCGGAGGCGTAACCTTTAGCGATTTCAGTCTGGAACGGCAGATCTGACTAAAGACCCGATGTGGTTTGCTGTGACGATTGGTAAATTGTGTTCCACGAGAAAATGAGAAAATAAAATCTCTGCCTTGGTAATCTTTTCTTGCACTGGTGAAGCGTTTGGTAAAAAGAAGGTTTGCAACGAAGCCATACCCACCATGGCTTGTTTCTTCTTTCTGTGCTCATCGCTTTGATGTAACGTTCAACATCTGTCCATCCTTGGTGAGCACGGCTTAGAGAGCTTTTGCAAATGTCACAGAAAAATTTGTAGATGTCCAGTTTGTCTCGATGAATGCATCCATATTCAGGAGATGACTTTATCCATTCACTGTTGAATTTGGTGTGTGCGCCGCTTAACTTTCGTTTCGACATTTTAACTAGCCGTCGCAAACATCAAGCGGCACAAGCCGTGAACCCGCCATTGAGGCGCAAGACCGAGGAACGCGTCTGATTGGCTAAAGTACGCTCAACCAATTAGATTTTACCTTGGTCATGTATTTCTGACACTAACAAATCAAATCAAACCAACTAATAAACTAAAGTATAGGCTATTTCGTTAACATGATTATAGAGCTTTTTCCCTTGCTATGTGTGCAGCTAACGAGTTCTGGGTGGAATGCGTGAGATTTTGGAACATATGCGTGAGACCATGAGATGATGTCCGGCTCGATGCGCGAGTCTCACGCCCAATGCGTGAGACGTGAGACGAGAGCTATGCCTGGACTCCTCTGGACCACCACCGCACCCCTCGGACAGACACGCGTGTTCCAGGAGGGGGCAATTCCGCTCCCACCGAGAGGGCAGAATCCCCCTTACCTGCTCAGCTACCTACAGGGATATACGCCCACCAACGCCTCTCTGCTTGGACAGAGGGGCATGCCAGGGCAGGAACGAGGAAGAAGGGATGAGTCATGTAGGGACTTTGAATGGTGGGGGCTGGGAGGGGAGGTAGAGGACAAGAAATGATGTTGCCGAAATTGAACAATAACAGCTCAGTGAGTATTGGGTTGTTTTTTGTTTTGTTTTTTTTTTTGGGTGGGGGGGGTGGATTTTTCTCCCCCCCCTCTTTCTTCCTAGTTGTGCTTGGCCAATTACCCCACTCTTCCGAGCCGTCCCGGTCGCTGCTCCGGGGTCTGCCGATCCGGGGAGGGCTGCAGACTCCCACATGCCTCCTCCGATTAGGGTTGCCAACTCCCTGAAATTGAAATAATGGACAGGGGACGGGGTGGGGTGGAGGTTCCAGGTCCGACTACCTATAAAAAATATACTGTCTTACACCTGCATGACTGCATTATTACACTTACTGCATCTAAATATATAGTATACTTGGTTATAAGAAGTCCTACTCATACCATAATCCCATCAAGGAACTGCAGTAGCTTCAACCATTTACCAGACATATATCTATAGGAGAATCAGTCTACGTCACTGTAACGTCATGCAGGTTCTACTGCGCATGTCGGCTGCAGCACGGAAGCGGCCGGCATCATCATGCCGTGTTGTGCAGTCGGTTCCCAGAATCGTTTTGACAAACAAAACAAAACGCTCAAATTTTACCGAATTCCGTCAACTCGCACCCCTTTTAAGGCTAACCAGAGACGTCTTTGGTTGCAAGCAATCAGAAGAAGCGATTGGAGCAAGGAACTAATTAAAAATGCCCGCATTTGCAGTGATTACTTCATAACAGGTAAGTTAACGTTAGGCCTCAGCTAACAGGCTAATCAGCCATAACGTTACATCGCTCGACTTAACTTAGAACAGCAAACGTTAAATAACGTAATTATTGAGTCCAATGCATATATAACTAACCATGTTTGCAAGCAACAGAGTAATTATGCTCAAGTTTGAGTTGAACTAGCTTAGAAACTAATGTACCTTGGTTCAATTTTGCTAAAGTTGTGTTGCTAGTAACTGTTAACGTAGTAATGGTAGGCCAGTGACCTGTTTTGGTGTGAAGTACACTCTATTTGTATAGGAGAGGCATCTGAGGACTTCGACAGTCCTGATTTTGTCCCGTCTGTCTTCTCCTACTCAACCCAGTACAGCAAAGGCGATGCAAAACATGAGAGGTAAACATGGTCACTTCCTGGTGATTTGTTGTTCACTGTGCTCACCCAGCATGACTCGACATAGCATGACTCAAAATGCAGAGAAGAAATGGTGAGTAATTTAATGTAGCTATATTTTTGTCCGGATTATCTGTTAGGCCAGACAGTTTCTGTTATGTCTACATTATCTCATGAAGCCCTTTGAGGCGTGCTATGTGATTTCCACTGACTTGAATTGAGGATGTGATAAACCTGTGGTCAACTAAGTAAATTAACTGTTTTGTACTAACTGCTTGCTCTCTTCTGTGTGTATTAGATGAGAGAAAAAGAAGAAGGGATGAAACCCCCCACAGATGGCCAGACAATGGACATCAGTCCACAGAAGTTGTTGATGAGGCTGCATCGGAATCCACACGCGCTTCCTTCTCCCCAGATGATTGTGGAATGGAGCCTGGTGCTGGACCTTGCACTGGTAAGAGCTTCTAACGTCTCGACTGTTGTACAGTAGGACAGTCACTACCAGAATTAATCAGGTTGTCCTGTTTATATATTTGCTGTGAAAAAGTATTTGGGCATGATTCTGTTTGGCACAGTCTGAATGATCATCCAGGGTATAGCCGTTTCCCAGATATGAAAAATAGGACTGTGAAATTTCTATTTATCTTTATATCTAATCTCTTTTTCAGAAGCCATGGCCATGAAGGCTCTGCATGATGACCTCAAACAGAAGTACAGCCAACTTTCTACCAAATGTGACAACCTGCGTGTGGACATCAACAAACTCAAAGCCAAGAATGAACAAAAGCAACACTCAGGAACACACAGTTTTCCTTTAGCTCTATCACATGCAAAGCAGCACAGGTTCTGTTTTTCACAGGTCTGACCAGTGTCATTTTTGAGTGGTTGCTCCAAACAGTTAAATACAGTGTAGAGGTTGTGCGTGGCTCTCTGACCCTGGAGGACCATCTATTGGCTATCCTGATGAAACTCCAATTAGGGCTCAGCAACAAGGATATTGCATTCAGATTTAATGTTACCGAATGTGACATCTCTAAAATTATGAGAACTTGGCTCCCTGTTATGTCTCAGGTTTTGAAACCTCTCATCAAGTGGCCAAGCAAGCATGCAATATTAAGGAAAATGCCAACATGTTTTAAAGCTAAATACACGCGTTGCAAATGCATTATTGACTGCACTGAAATTTTTATTAACAGACCCACGAATCTAACCTCCAGAGCCCAAACATATTCGAATTATAAGAGCCACAACGCAGTTAAGTATTTGGTTGGTATGTCACCTACAGGAGCCATTACTTTTCTGTCCGCAGGTTGGGGTGAGCGTGTTTCTGATAAACAACTTACAGCTGAGTCTGGATTTTATGACCTTATAGAAGTAAATGATGAGATGCTAGCAGATCATGGTTTTACCACCAGAGATGAGCTTACCATACACGGTGCCACCCTTAGAATCACCCACTTTACCAAAGGTAAAAAGCAGCTCTCTCCTCAAGAAGTGGAAACATCACAGCATTTGTCTAACGTGAGAATACACATTGAAAGAGTAATAGGTAGATGGAAGAATTTCAAAATTCTGACAACTGTTATTCCACTCACACAGGTGGACCTCTTACCTGGCATGGTGATTGTGTGTGTAGCATTAACAAACCTTTGTAAATGTATAGTACCTAGAAAATAACATGTCCATGTTTTGATAAAGGATCCATGAAATTATAATCTACATTTTCCAGTATGTAGAGTCAGAGATAAATTAGTCATACGTTTATGTGCAGGTACAGCAGCAGTGACATGAGGTAATAATTTTTTTTTACAAGATGCACACTTATTGTAAAAAAAGAAAAAGTTATTATTGAGATTAATTCAACATTCAGTTGTTTTAATGTAAGATACAACTACAGGCAATTCCAATTTATTACTGCATTAAATGATTTGATGACATGACCGCTAGTAACATAGTTGTATGCATCCAGATATGTGTACACTTTCAAGTTCTCCCGGGAATAAAGACTTGGTGTGTCGATCAGGTATTCGTGAATATTTGGCCACTGAAGACTGGGCCATTTTGTCTCGTCATTAATCCACTGACCTGCGCCTAAAGCATATGGGTCTCCAAGACGTATCCCATTCACCAAGGTTAAAGTCGTAGGATAACTGGTCTTATCACTGGGTGACAAGCTGTTGTAGTAGGCGGAAAACATTTTTAAACATGTAAAACATTTAAAAATTAAAATCAAACCGTTGTGACATATTGGAAGTTCACTAGCCGTCTTCATACCAAGCCGAGGCGGTAACCAATGGTCGGGTAACGTTCTTCCTGCAGCCAAGCTGCGCGCGCATCCCCAGTGTTTGATAACAAATAATTCCTCTATAGGCCCATGCACTAAGACAAACCTGAATTTGATCTCTTTCGTATTTTTGAGCAATAGAAATACAGATTATCATTCAATAATTTTATTTGGTCAATGCAAAATAACAGTTCAACTGTTCAATCTTCACATTGGCATGTAGTATTTACTCAACTTTCTTTTAACATGTAACATGTTCTTCAGTAGTGCAAACAAATTTCTTTGAACGGTGCAAAACAGTATTTTCTCATTCTTCGGAATTAATTTTTTTTTTATTAAAGAACGTTCTTTTAACATGTAACATGTTTTGCCATAGTGCATAACACCAATTTCACATATTCTTTGGAATAAAACAATCATTAGTGTAAAAACCATTTTAGATTTCAGATCTTGAAATTATTCCACAAAGGTTCATGGCTGTATATACTGTAAACAAAAGCATTTTTGTGCCTCAAAGGTCAAAGGCTATGACTACACTTCATACCAATAACAATTATATCAAGAAATAGTTCTATGGAATTCTTGTGTAGCCTACCAACAGTACTTTGTACTGTACACATCTTATCAAGACATCTTCTGAACAAAGGAACAATTAATCATTGAAAATGTATGTATTTCACAAACAATGAACCATGGAAGACATCACACAAAAAATTGTCAAGTAGCTCCAGAACCACAAGCAGTTCTGAATTTGCTAAATTCAGCTCCAGTGTCATAGTTCCAGAAACAGTATTATAGCTGCAGTCACAGCGTTACCTCCAGTTACAGTCTTAGCTCCATTTCACAGTCGTAGCTAACACAATTTCAGTGTTAGCTCAAGTCACAGTGTTTCCTCCAGCCACAGTGTTCGCTCTGAGTTTGGTGAAGGCCTATTTTTTCCAATTGTACTTTTTTTGATCTCTTGCAGCAGTAAGAAGTCGTTTATCCTCCAGAGCTGCAGTGTAAAACTCTGAGTAAGACACTTCATAAGTGCAACAGAACATTTGTTCTGCACATCTGTCCATTTATTTTTCATTGATGGGAAAATCCTCTCCACATCCCCAATAGAGGATGGGATGCTGAGGAAAAAGGACACCACAGCCAGGATGTTTGGAAGGTTAGCTGCCTGGAGAACTGCCATCCACCTCTCAGCTGTTCCCTTGGACACCCACTCCTTATGCTCCGTGAGGTGCTCTAGAATGCTGTTGGCAGTAACACACTCATCATAGAGCTCATCCATAGAGATGTTAAGCCTGCCAATCAGGTGAAACCACTCAGTGATCTTCTCCATGTCGTCATAGGAAATCTTCCCAGTTGCCAAAGAGAGGGGCTGCAGGTGAAAGAGCCAGTTGTCCTCTGAAAAGTTGAACCACTTCTGGATATAACTGATGGTGGTGTTTAAGAAGGCTGTAAACATCTGCCTGGCAATATCAGCATCAGATGGCGAGAGAGTATGAAGCTGATGTCTTGTTAGGAAGCCATAGAACCCATCATCTCTTGTCTGAATTAATCTTCTCAGAAAAGATTCCATAATGGCATAGAGGTCAGCTGATGTGGTGGCATCTCTCTCCAGCTTTTTGACCACCTATTCAAAGAGGGGCATGACATTGCAGAAGAGGAGGTACACTTCCACAAGATCAGCCTCCTCCTCAACCCCAGCAGCATCCTCTGTCAAACCTCAGCAATGCTTGCAGGTGCCTTGAACATTCCTCACAAATGCTGATGAAATACAACTTCATAGGAGTCCAGTTCTGCAGCAGGTGGGTGGTTGCAGGGTTGAGTGACAGCCATCTGGTCATCACATGGCGCAGGATTTCATGGAACTCGACATCACAAAAGGCACAGAACTCCTTCAGGGACTCTCCTTTTGGCAGAGGTGGAAAATAAACTGTACACCTTTAGGACAATATTTTCCACCTCAACTGAGAGCTGATCCAGGGCATGTTTTACAGTGTTATGGATAATATGCGCATAGCAGTTGCCTCGGAGGAGGTCACTGTTGGACTGCTTCAATTTTGTGGAGACTGAATTGTGAATGTCATAGTTGACATTGGTATTATCTGCACTGAATGCAGACACATAATCCAAAGTCAGGCCCATGTTTTCAAGAGAGCCCAGAATGGTATTGACTATTCCTTCAGCAGACTCATCTGAATTTTCAACAAAATCAATCAACTTGTTGGTGATCCCATTATCTGGAGTGAAAAACTATGGCCAAGGGAAACATCTTGCGATTACCCTTATTAGAGATATGTTTGTAGAGAGTATGGGAGTGGATTCTCAGCACTTTTTAATTTGTTGATCACCTCCTTACTGCCTTTGGAGAAAGGACATCTGTGACCACTGCCTCGGCTTTTGTCCTCCCACAGGACATCATCTTGGCGATGCTGGAGTCACTCTGTTTGGAGAGTCAGCTTAATCGCACAGTCAGAACTGTAGCTCAAGTTGTGCTTCAAAATATGATAGACGTGCTAGCTCAACAGCAGTCACCTGTAAAAAAAAGATGTAATTTCACTGCATATATGTATGTATAGTTTTTGTATAGTATATTAACTACATGTATAATATGTATATGAGCTGTTTGAACTTGTAGGATGTGCATAAAAGGTTGTATATATGTATATGGTCTACTACTACTACTACTACTACTACTTTCGGCTGTTCCCATTAGGGGGTCACCACAGCAGATCATCCGTTTCTATTTCTTCCTGTCCTCTGCATCTTCCTCTGTCACACCAGCCACCTGCATGTCCTCCCTCACCACATCCATAAACCTCCTCGTTGGCCTTCCTCTTTTCCTCTTCCCTGGCAGCTCCATATTCAGCATCCTTCTCCCAATATACCCAGCATCTCTCCCCCAAACATGTACAAGCCATCTCAATCTTGCCTCTCTTGGTATTTATTATTATTATAAATAAAACCAGAAATATTATTTACTACTCAGTCATTACTGTTAGATTATATCAACCTTAAATATGATGCACTTTAACTTTTATAGTACAAATAATCACAGTTTATCAGTTTTGGGGAGTAGTGAACTACATGTACTTAAACATTTTGCAGTAGGCCTAGCTTGTTGGTAGTTCAACTACATTCATATTTCCATAGTGATTCAAGTATAAATCACTTTTTTGTTCGCCATTTTTTGTGTAGTTAATTCGTGTTTTATGCATTAGATTACACCAATATAAAAGACTACATTTGTAGTCATTGCACTTCCCCATGAATAGTATCATGATAGCTTGCTGTGGTTCAACTTCTCCATGCTTTCAGAGTAGCTTCCCTAACGCTGCTAGCCTATCTATCAACCAGATTTGGGTTTAATAAAATCGATCATATCGATATCGATATGATTATTAATACATATCATATCAGCCTCTGGAGATGCCTGCGGCGAACAAGAAACCGTGAAAGAGCTCCCTGACTCCCCGAAGCCTCTCGCTCCTTTTGGGATTTTCTCCTGATCCATGCTGTTTGACGTCAGTAATTCCACCGTGACTAATGGAGAAATTCCGGCGGCAGACGGCGCAGTTGGCCTTATACACGTTATCCCGTACGTATTCCAGCCATTCGTGTTCATTTTCCCATTATGTTCTGTATTTCTGCAATCGTTCCCCCCGGCGAACTTGACTGGGTAACGTTAGCCATGTTTTTGAAACTCGCGTCTGGGAAAGGGGGCAGGGCACAGGCGCATCGTAGCAACACTAACAGCGTTTCTCATTGGTCAATGAGAGGCGCATTCTCATAGCAACGCTGACAGTGCTTTTCATTGGTTAATGAGTAATGGACCCGCTTCTCGTTGCAGCAACACTTACACAGCGCTTCTCTTCGCTCTGACGTTGATTCTCAAAAATACGGAACAAAGTGCGTCCCTTATCGGTTCAAGAAGGGACACGTCTTTTAGTTTCCAAATACGGGACGATTCCGTATTTTAAGGGACGGTTGGCAACCCTACCTGTGAAGACGCCAGCCGCTCCTTTTCACCTGACAGTGAGTTTCGCCAGGAGGATGTAGCGCGTGGGAGGATCACGCTATCCCCCCCGAGCAGACGCCCCGACCGACCAGAAGAGGTGCTAGTGCAGCGAAAAGGACACATACCCACAATCCGGCTTCCCACCCGCAGACACGGCCAATTGTATCTATAGGGACGCCTGAACAAGTCAGAGGTAACACAGGGATTCGAACCGGGATCCCCGGGTTGGGAGGCAATGGAATAGACCGCTACGCTACCCCGACGCCTCGCTCAGACAGGGACTATTGTTAAACGCAGAGTGATTTCGGTAATGGGGAGGAGAGGAAAAATACTTTTGAGTGACTTTCCACAGTGTGGGGACTGTCTGACCAGTCTTTCTATGGCCATCCGAAATCACAGACAGTACGTATTGATTAATACGGCACGCAGAAGACATGTACGCGAGACACGCACGCACACACGTCAGGCGCAGATAAACACACACCCTCGACACAAAGTCATATCTGCTTAATTCTATTCACACCCCAGCAATCTCCCGAGACACACACTGCCTCGCACATGCACTTGTTTTCGCTCAGTGGCACGCACGGGATTTCACAGACAAGTACACACAGGCGCGCACGCGCACACAAACACACAGACAGACAGACACACTATCGCAAGGGCAGAGTAGAGGGAGCACGACGGCATCTTCCCTGCTACTCGCGGAAACAAACAACAGGCAGGAAAACACAAACAAACTGTAGAGCAAGCACGAACACACACACA